>NW_027495677.1:0-244902 GCF_021521415.1 Bidens hawaiensis
GCCGCCTACACACAAGGAAAAGGCAGACAGACACATTAATTAAGAAGGAATATTATGTGTGTGACGGCTGTCTTAGTATAGTACGGATAAACCCTCCTTCAAGAAACCCTAAATCGATTATCCAATTTGTATGATGAATGTTATATGAATGGAAATCTTTTGAGTGAATCTTGTGTGTGTTGGTTACCTTTGAATACTGATTATGCAAACCGTATGTTGTTATTGATTCCGCCTTTAACAAACGGTCTTCTTTCTAAATATAGCAACCCGTCATTAACTCTCTTGTCGACACACACTCTATTTGTGTGAGTTATGACATGATTATGTAAGATCCAGCTGAAATCAGGGACCTGACATTCCACGCATCTACCGCGCTCATGCTTGAATGTCGGTCTCCCCTTCGGCGTTCGTAGCCGGTGGAGCGGATTCTTTCAAGAACCGTGCTAGGTTCAAGGTGGTCAAATAGAAAAACATCTTTTGTTTGTCACCGTTTAAAGTGCAGACCCCGAGAACTTCTCGGGTTTTTCAGCGTGATTAGCCATGTTGGACGCTCCCACCACGGTGTTCAAAAGGGGTACCAGTTACGGTTTCGTTGACGGTGTTGCCATTTTTCCTGAGAAAAATAAACTTCGCCCCGTTAATATATCAAAAAAATATATAGTGGACGCTCCCACTTTAATTAAAAGTTACTCAAAACTTTTATTACAATTCTTGAATTACTCAAACGAAGGTGTTCTAAGTCAAACTTTGAAGGGACCAATGTTGAGTTTTCCTTGAAAAGAATAAAGTTAATTGTAACCAGATTTCGGGTTTACCAAAGTACTCCTTTGAATAAACCGAAAAAATGTTTTTTTTTTAACCGAACGGTGTTTTAAAATTTTTTTTTTAAGATTGTAGGAATCGTTCGGTATAAAATAAATAAAACCACTTTTAATATGATTACAATACAAAGAATGAACAAAAAACACTTATTTAGAAAGCATAAATTACAGTACAATTACAACTGAAATAAATTAAAGTACAAAGATCGGGTAGAAGTAGAAGTTGGTGACCGAGGATCGTGTTGAACAAGGGGCCCTTAAAACAAATTCGAGTCTCTCCTCTTTTTGTTTCCCACGGTACAACGGCAGGAGCATTATGTACTGTCGGAGTTGACTAGGCACCCGAATTTGATCGGTTCGTACCTTATTGGTTTGTGTTGGAGAAGATGAAGAAATGTTGGAAAATTGCAAGCTCTTCAAGTTGCAAATTAGTGTGTCTCAAACCCAAGCCTTGCCTTGGTATTTATAGTGGAGCAAGGATCAAATACTCAAAACTAAAAAGTAAATTGCATTAAACGTCTTTAATGCTTTTTTATTATGATTTGAATTCAATCCGTAACTCCTTATGGCAAATAAATTGCATTAAACGTTTTTAATGTTTTTTATTCTTATTTTGATTTTCCACTACTCATACCTTTGAGCTTCGATATCTCATTCATCTTAGCTCGGTTTTAGACATGGTTTGACTTGTTGTGATGCTCTCACATAAAAGATAGCAAACCCGTAAATAATTATTTATAATACGCAAATATAAATATAATTATTAATGTCCAAAAATTAGCACCTCATTTTCTGCTAACATTTTCTAACAAAATATGCATTTAAGTATCAAGTATAAACTCATAAACAAGTATATATACAGCAAAATCATCTATATCACATGAATCACCAATCATATTGGTCGACGTAGCAAGGACTACTACTAGTTTTACCATCAACCAGCAAAAGCATCTTTGTGTTAACAGTAGCTCATTAAAATAGATAATTCATACAAATTTTTTGATCATAACAATCATGTAGTATTTCCTAGGTTGTGTTAACAGTAGTACAATAAAATAGAAATGGGCCTTGTTAGCTATTTGACTGTTTCTATCATAGTCAATATGCATTATTTGTTTGTTCACTGTTTATATCAAAGTCAATACTTTCAGAATATGAAAAAAATGCAAGACCAGGGTATATAACAATGATTTCAAGAAACTAGACTCGTCTAGAAAACAAATTAGCAACAGAGTTGTATTGGTCTCATATAAACAATGTCACCACTCGATTCTTCGTTTTCAAAATCAACGAGTTTCATCATTATTGTCAAAAATCCTCATCAGCTAAATTACCATCATATATAAATATTCATCAGGTTATTTTAATTATGAAAATTGCTGCAACCCATCTCTACCAATGTTGATGCGTGTTACTACTTAAAAATTTTCTTGTGCGATCGTTTCTTGATTTACCTTATGGTTTATAACCACATTTTTGCATTCATATGCCTAGCAGAGCTAGATAGAGGAACTAATGGATATACACAGTTAATTGTGGTTAGCATACATTGTTGTTAGTGGCTGGCTATACACAGGTAAACATATTTGTAATTGAAATCTAATTTTCAAGCAGATAACGTTCAAAACGAACAATAGAAATCAGTATGCATATAATTTGCAACGAATCCTATTTTTGTTTCACAGACTAGTGATAGAAATAAAAGGGATTAACATTTTATTTTACATACATAAAAATTCCGAACCACCGACTTCAACAACGCACACACTTTCATTGTGCAGAAGATCAAAAAAAGATAACTATATTATTTGAAGGGTGACGGCAGGTTTGGTGGTGACGAGGGGAGATAAAGGTGTGCTTCATTTTATTTTGTTAAACCATGGATGTATATTTGAGTTGTTTGGGAGTGTAAAGTTAAAATATAAAAGACAACAAAAATGAGAAGGATGAGAAGGAATTAATTCATTGATCTTAAATTTGGATGATGGAGATTAATTCTAGAATAAAAATTAAATAAAATAAATGAGAAGGGCATGAAGGTAATAACTCACCTATGAAGACTTTCTCTTTCCACATTCAAGACACATGTCAATTCCTCCATTATTTTAAAACGTCTATAAATTTTTTCATACGCCGTTTTTTATCATAACAACAAGCGTTTTTTTATGTTTAATATGAATATCATATTGTTATATGAAAATAAAAAAAAAGTTGGTGGGTTTTTATATTGTGTTATTTGGTTGTCCATTGTGTTTTTAATTGAGTTTTCTATGCATTGTGTTATAAATTTTGGTCATTGTGTTTTTCAATTGATTCTCATATTAAAGATAAAAATTAACACAAAGATTACGTCATTGTGTCTTTCGTGCGTCATCGTGTTTTTGTGCTCAACATTTGTCTTTATACTTATCTTTGTGTTTTAGTCATTGTGTTCAATATTCACTTAATTTGAGAAAACTAGTATTATGTTGTTGTGTATTACGCTCAAGGCATTGTGTAATATATAGATTCCATTGTGTTTTACATTTCAGGTCATTGTGTTATATGTATTTACCATTGTGTCTTACGTTTCAGACCATTGTGTTATATTATTTATCATTGTGTCTTACGTTTCTTGCTATTGGGTTATATGTATTTACCATTGTGTCTTACGTTTCAGGCCATTGTGTTGTTATGTGTATCAATTATTGTGTTTTACGTTTCACGTTATTGTGTATTATGCATTCATCATTGTGTTTTATGTATTAGATAATTTGTTGGTATTTTTTCATTATATATATATATATACTATTACACAACGGTGTTATTAGTATTTAAAAAAAACCCAATGATTAGATGAAAGACACAATGGCGAAAAAACACAATATCAAACAGAAAGACACAATGACGAAAAAAGACACAATTAACAATGACGTAAATTATTTTTTATTATTATATAACAAAATTATACCCATATTAAAGGTAAAAAACGCTTGTTATTATGGTGAATTTTAACTTTTTTAAAAATATCATATGAAAAAGTTATAGACGTTTAAAAATGATGGGGAATTAGCATGTGACGTGCATGTGGAAAGAGAAAATGTGTAATATTACTTTTATACCATTTTTCCTTTGGTCCCTACTTGACACATGTCAATTAATTATGGCTTCTCATCCTTCACATTTTTGTTCCCCTTTGTAGAATAACTTGACCCATACAAGGTAAAGTTAAAATACAAAGGACAAAAAGAATTAGTAGGGTAGAAGGAATCTAGTCTATTGATCTTAGATTTGAATGACTGAGATTAATTTAATAAATAAAAATTGATGGAAATGGCATGAAGGTAATAACCACCTTTGTTGACTTTCTTTCTCCACATGCAAGGCACATATCAATTCCCCCATCATTTTAAAATGTCAATAACTTTTTCATACGACATTATTTTTTTTTTAAATTCACCATAATACTAAGCGTTTCTGTTATCTTTAATATGAGTATCATATTGTTATATAAATATAAAAAAAATTAATGAGATTTTTTAATTGTGTTTTTGGTTGTTCATTGTGTCTTTTAGTTGAGTTTTCATATGAATTGTATTATAGATTTCGATCATTATATTTTTTAATTGCTACTCATATTAAAGACAAAAATTATAAAAAAGATTACATCATTGTGCCATTTTTGTCCGTCATTAACTTTTAGTCATTGTGTAATACGGTTATTGTCTTTTATTCGGATTGACATATGACAAATTCATTTAATTTGAAAAAAAGTATTGCGTTCATTGTATATTACATTCAAGTCATTGTGTAATATGTTATTTCCATTGCGTTTTACGTTTCAAGTCATTATGTTATATATATTCACCATTGTGTCTTACGTTTTAGATCATTGTGTTATACGTATTCACCATTGTTTCTTACGTTTTAGGTCATTGTGTTATACGTATTCACCATTGTGTTTTTGTCACACCCTCAACATCCACTAACGGAGTTTTTACCGTCAGAGGGTGTGAACTAACAGGATCGGAATCATCAGTTATAATCAAACCATAAAATAAAGTTCCAAAACCATGAAAACGTTTACGAGTAATTAAATGCGGAAGCGTAGAAACCTTTAATCTAAAGTTGAGTCACGCAGGACGACTTAAAACCAATGATAACCGTTAAAAATAAGTTTGCATAATAAAAGCGTTTTCAAGCAATGCATGTCCGAAACGCGCCGTCCGCTTCGGCTACCTGAGAATAACATACTAAAAGTGTCAACACAAGGTTGGTGAGTTCACAAGTTATGTAAAAATAAATGTTTAGCGTTTGCGTTCAGCGTTTTGCGTTACAGATAGTGTTACGTCAATTACATATCTATAGGTAGCTAGCCTATAAAGTAAGTATTACTAAGTGTTCGACACCGAAGCTGACTCGTTTATTAAGTTGCCTTGTCACCAGGTCCTCCAGACCATGGTACGTGTTAGCCAAAATTACACCCCGCTCGACCTCCAGTCGAGTTTAGCGTTGGGTGGGGTTTGTCAAACCCAGTAGTACTACTCAACAGTGACTCGCTATTCTAAATATTAACCGGTTCGATGTGTAGGACTTCAAATGTTTCGTTTGCCACTTAGCCTTTACAAGTGATATATAATTTATAACAAAATCTTAAATGCGTTGTGGAGTATGTTATCTCCCCCAAGTGAAAAGCGTTTGAAAACAGTTTAAAGAGGGGAAAGTGAAACTCACTGTTTGCGAAGAATTTCCCAAATTAAATCACCAAGATGCGCGTCACAGAAAAACTCTCTAGCGTTCTAAAACAACAAAGAGATTTTTTTCTAAGTGTCGGAATATTATCGAGTCTCTAGACCCGGCACATAATACCTATGCACATAACATGTTTCGTGTTTCGTTTGTGAATCGTGTGTGACTTTAACAATGTATTTGTGATACGTTACATGTGTAAGCAATCATTTACGTGTCACGTATTCATAAAGTACATCACTAGCAATTACTTCCCGTAAGGGCAATTTGGTCAACACATAACAATTAACTAGCAACTATTCCCCATAAGGGCAATTTGGTCAAATTATGACAATCAATTAGCAGTTTTCCCCGCAAGGGTATTTTGGTCAAAACATAACATTATATAGCAAGTATCATGTTTCAAGCATTTTCACACAACTCAGCAGCTAGTTTCACCGAGACAGAATCCTACTAGAAAGATTGTAATATTTCACCGATCATAGCATCTCAATTAATTTACCAAAAATCATCACAGAAGCATATATGTCTTAGGTTTGCAAAACATATTTTATTATATTTTATTCCACATAGTTTTCTCACAATCATCAAATCATTACAGCAACTCATAACAGTCAAATTCATGCGCAACAGAATGTTATTTGCAATTCCCGTTAAACGTAAAATCCAATAAATGCAAGTACCACTTGGGTTAGGTTCCTAACTCAATGAGTCAACTTCCAGAAGTGGAACCAACCCAATTGGTCTCGTAGTTCATGAGATATAACATTTACAAAACAACCTAACAGCAGGTCTAACAGCTCAGCTTTGCACAACGTTTTTGTAAAATCATAAAAGTTAACCTTAATTATCCAAAAATTACAAATTTATACTCTATAGAAACTAGACTCAACCTTAGTTTACTGTAGTATCAATAATCCCAACCAATTTTCACATTTACACTTTGTTACAATCACTTAAACATCAAATTACACATTCTGTCCAGAAACTGTTTGCTTCCAAACTCAATATATTAACAACCTATGAACTATCATGCATTCATATAACTCTAAACTCCATAAACACCATCCATGCACATCAATTACCCATTACATACATGATTAGGGTTTTTGTTTGAACTCAAATCAAAGACACAACAATCAACATGTTACAATATCAATTCTACTCATCAAATCATTACTCAATCAACAACAATCATATTGATTACATGTATATATGAAATCGGCAGCTTAGGGTTTACAATTAACCCAACAAACATCAAAATCAAGTAATAAGAATGTATAGGATAATCAATTATACCTTCCTAGCACCTAGTTCCTCAATCAAACACTTGATTTCTTGATTGTATGTGTGTGTATAGTGGACGGCAGCCAAGTGAAGCCAAGGGGAGAGGCCGATCGGAACTTGTGGGTTATGATAATAAGTTAGGGTTAAGTTATTAAGGATATATTTATAATAATAATAAGTTACACTCAAGTCCCTCCACTTTCAATTGTTGTTTCTCTAACTCAACTAACTTAGTTCTTGTTTTTGTCTAGCATTACACACAATATAATCAAGTAACACATATGTTAACACATAATTATCACATAATTATTATGTTGACGTTTTTCGTTTATTCATCAACCGTTTGCGTCAACTCGTTTGCGTTTCGGTGCAAATCCCGAAAGACTACACATGTCGTAAGCGTTAAGCGTCATTTAAACCCTAGTTTAAATGTAATGAAGTGTGCGTTATAGATTCAATGATCTTTAAGTTTGAATTGACGGGAGTTGAGTTAATGGAGTTAACCTGAAATTGACGATTGTCACAGTTTTACGTGTCAAGTTATTGTGTAACATGTATTAATCATTGTGTTTTATGTATTAGATAATTTTTTGTTATTTTATCATTATTTTTACATATTATTATTACACAACGGTGTTATTAGTATTTAAAAAAACATAATGATGAGTTGAAAGACACAATGACGAAAAAACACAATGATAAGCGAAAAGACACAATGACGAAAAAAGACAAAATGGCGAAAAAAGACACAATGATAAGCGAAAAGACACAATGGTGTGGGAAAAGACACAGTGACGAAAAAAGACACAATGGAGTGCGAAAAGACACAGTAACGAAAAAAGACACAATGGTGTGCGAAAAGACACAATTACATGATTTTTGTTTTAAATTTTATATAACAAATATCATACTCATATTAAAGATAAAAAAACGCTTGTTATTATGATGAATGTTTTTTAAAAAAAAATATCATACGAAAAAGTTATAAACGTTCTAAAATGATGGGGGTATTAACATGTGCATTGCATGTGGAGAGAGAAAATGTGTACAATTACCTCAATACCCTTTTTCTTTGGTCCCCACTTGACACATGTCAATTATTTATGACTTCTTACACTTCTTATTTTTGTTACCCTTTGTAGAATAACTTGACCCTTGTTTGGGATTGCTTATTTTTATCCGAGTGAACTGCGAGTTTTGTTTGTGTGATTTGTTCAAATCTGCGGTTTTAGTTCAATAGTTTCAAGTATTGATGAGTTTAATGACCAGACTTAACGGGGTTAGTGGGGTCGGGTTTTAATTGCAAGTGAAATGAAACCATGGTGGTAAAAATCGCAAATTTAAAACTATTGGACTAAACCACATAGTTAGACAAAATATATGGACGAAAACCATAGTTTGCTCTTTTCATCCAAGAAAATTATATGTGGGGTTAAGGTGGTTGTAAGTGTAAGTTATATGGTGAAGATAGAAAAGATGGTGATTTTTTTTGTAAATTTGAAGGGAACAAAGTTTGCCCCTATTTATTTTTTAATAGTTATTGAATTGGTTGTGAGTAAAGGAAAGAGATCCTGTAATAATAAAAGTATCAGAAATTATTTAATTGAATATGAAAGAGAAATGCAGTGTTTTTAATGTAATTATAGAGATCCTGTAATAATAAAAGTATCAAAAATTATTTAATTATTTATGCTCTTATATTTTATTAAGAGCATTCTCATCCTATTCTATATCCCTAAATATAAAAGTACACTAAAAAACGATACATTTACCTCTCATTTTCAATTAAATAATATTTTTTATACATTTATCATTACCATTTTTCTTTCCTTTCCTTAAAACCACTTTCAAAATATATTAAAAAATTATAAAGGGTGAAAAATAGTTTTTCAAATATACAGAAAAATTACTGTGTTTTCTAAAATATAGAATATCATCACTCATAATACACTAAATCACTCTCTAAATTATAAAAGCATCCCTCATATAAACTAGGGGGTTGGATGAGAATGCTCTAAGTTTTTGAAAAGAGATTGAGATTATTTTTGACGTGAGAGAGAAAAGTTAAAATGTAGATTTTTATTTTATTAAAAAGTTATAGAGAGGTAAAATAAGAAATCTGGAACACCTCCTTATAGTTGCATTTTTTTTAAAAAAAAATGTTAAATGTGAAAGGGCCAACTTTATCATTAAGTTTTTTCAAATTTTCTATATTTAGACTTTAAACTGTGTGTAGTGGATAGAGCCCGTATGAGGGCGTTTTATGTCATGTGGCACCACGATATCATAGGGGTTTTGTTTTGCTAAAAGAGTGTAGTGGATGAAGCTCATTCCAAGTATTAACTCGTTATTATTATTTTTGTAGTTCATTATTTAAAATTATGCAAATAACTTCTTATTATTTAAATAACTAAATTTTACATTAAAATTTAAAAAAAACGACTAGAAATTACTCATCTCCTTCGAACTCGTCTTCACTTTCCTCCTCTCATTCTTCGTCATCTCCGCTTGATACGTTTACACCTTCGCCTTGAATTAGTCGAACCAATCAAGCATGTTGGACTGAATTCGTCAGTTCAAATTATGCAACTCACTTGAACGCAATTTTCTCACTCTCCTCCATAGTTGCTTGAGTTTGTTGTTAGACATTCCCCGGTATATAATGTTGACATATTGTTCTCCCTTTGTCTTCATCATTTTATGAAATATGAGACACGTGTACATAACAACTCTAATTTTTTCCAAAGTCCATACACGGCACAAAGTTTTTCACATAATGCCAACGTTGGCGAAGAACCCAAAACACCTCTCGATGTCATTTCTCTAACAATCTTGTACTTTCTTAACATACTCTCTATTTACATCTATCGGGTCTCTAAACGTTTCACAATAATATAATATTCCTGATTTATCTCATCTCCCAAATAGTATCCGTGTGGGTAGTAGTTATCGTTAGCCCAAAACGATGCTACTTATACCGTAGCGGAGTTTTAGTCCTCTACCACGGGCAACGCCTTCAAAACGTTTACTTTGTTGTTGGACCTGGGGCTGCTAAATGTCACACACCGACCATAGGCGGCAGAACATGACGAGGCATAATGTATTGATTGGACAATATCTCAAAAGATACTAATTAAGGAGACAATAGATATTTAATTTTACTAATATTAAACAAGTACACAAATTCAATACTCGTAACAAATACACAATAATTTTGTTATTTGAATAAATATCCTAAGGTAAAACTAATATCTTCAATCTTGAACAATATCACTACTTGTACATGTAGCATGTATAAAAATAGAATTGTCAACACGAATGTTGGTGAGAATACATAAGCTTTTAGTTATATATATATAACTAGAGGTTAGTTCGTTCCTTTTAATAGTAGTTCGCTAATTCTTCTTTCGTTAAATTATTAACTTGATAGCGAATCAATCAATTCGTTATATTTTTAACGAATTAGACTGTTTTGTTAATGAATGACATTTTAATATTAATTATTTAATTAATTATTCTAAATATTGATAATTAATAAAATATTCCAAAAGTCTAAACGCGTCGATATATCGATTACACACGACATCTATAAATTAAATACACCATCTCTTGATAGATATATATGTGCTTATTGTATATTAAACCTTTACATTACTTATATTCGTTTATATTTATCCAGTATAATGGCCGATCAAATGGATCAAGACCCACCCGCTGCTCCCCAAGAACAAGAACAACCTTAAGAACAAGAAGAAATCCAGTTACTATCATATGACAAGAAGCACAACATCTGTGCTTATGTTGATTCAGACGTTGCTGATGAAGCTCAGTTTGGGGCTATGTTAGCATTTCTACGTCGTTCGGTGATACATTATGCTATAACTGCCCGACCTACTGTTTATCTGAGTATTATTAGGCAGTTTTGGAATAATGCTGAGTTTGTTGACACCGAGAATCACATTCGGGAAACAATCAATCAAACTCTTATTACAGTGGATGTTGATGTGATTAGGAGGGTACTTCGATTTAGGGACAATGATAATAACCCAAGTGAGTTTGATAAGGAGTTAATCAAGGGTTTGTTTACACGTGTACGTTATGGTAGGAATATTGAACATTCCATGCTTAACAAGAGTGGTTTATGTCCTCCCTACAAATATCTTTTACACGTTTTGATTCACTGTATGGATGGTCGTAAAGGTGGATTTGATGAACGCCGGACCAGCTTGCAATCAGAATTTGTGGCTCTTATTCTCAATAAACCATTCAACTTCTCAGAACTGGTTTTCGATCATTTGAAAGAACAAGTTCAGCAAACGGCTCAGAAGAAAAAGTTCTTAATGTATCCACGATTTCTGCAGTTGATAATTCAAGACTTGATACCAAACTTGGTGATTGATCGAACTTTAGTGGATGATGTTCTTGACTTAGAACATATGAAGGCTTAAACTGTGCGTAGAATGACGATCTACTGTAAGTTGAAGCCACAAGACAAACGTATGATTGGTCACATTATTAATCTTGATTATGTATGTCCTCCCAATGAACGCTGGATCCACCATGACTCGGATTCCGAGCGTGAGGGAGGAGAAGGTGGGAACGATGGAAATGATGATGGTGATGATGGTGGAGATGGTGGACATGGTGGTGCTGGTGATGCAGCTCTTCAAGAACAACAAGTTGCAGTCGACGCCGCGTTAGCTGCCACAATTGCAGCTCAACGTGAACGGAAAAGAAAAGGTAAAGCACCAGCTTCTGAAGTTCCAGCTAAGAGAGCTGGTTTGTTAATGGTGTTCCACCACCTCATACAACCATGTCTCAACGCCCGGCAGTGTCGCTTACTACTAGCACTCCGGCGCTTACCTTGACAACGACGATGGTTTCTCATGAGAGGCTTGGTATGATTCTACAAATGGCACTAGCTGAAATACCACTACCCTCTACTACACCCTCTACTGTTCCTCCAACAACGTCCATGAGGCCTCCTCCACCTAGTTATAACTCATTCATGAGAATTACAAGGCCTCAGGGACCAATCCAACCTGTCCATCCATCTTTGTACAATATGCCACAGAATCGTCAAACAGACATGCTATTGAACTTGCTACACTTGTATGAGAATCAGATGTCTGCTGACCACCTGAATAAGGAACGCCTAATGGAGAATCAAAGAAGGCTGATGAGTTGTGTTTCATTCTGTCAGAAAGAGACTAAGGAGCTTCGTGAGATTGAGGTTGGTGAGTTTTTTGAAAAGTCTATGAGAGCAGATTTCCATACTGCTAGGGTTGAATGATGAACAGTTGACTGTGTTAGAGACGGAGATTGATGTTGAGGTGGTGAATGAGGAAGACATAATAAATGATCCATCTATTCAAATGAATACGGATTTTATTTATGAAGACGAGGAAGTTGAGGTAGAAGACGTCACGGCTGAGGAGTATCCTGACTTGTTTCAACACACAAATGTTGATCAAGGTGCTCTAGTGTTCAATGAGCAAACGTTTAAAGCAGCTGAGGATGATTTGGAATAGACGTCCAAGGGTAAGAAGGTTGTGGACACTCGTTTCAACTCGATTGAGAACCCAACTGATGCTGATATTGCTAAGTGGTTCAACTATAAGAAGGTGAGTAAGATTATCAAGGCGTATCGATATGTTGATCAGGAACAAAAGAAAGAAGCTGCCGCTAGAGCCAAAGCTAATCAAGTGACATCATTCAAGACTGTATCAAATGTTCATGGTGATATCGTCTCTTGGCTATATGATTCTGATCTTAAGGTATGTATCGTTAAATAGTAGAAGGGAATTCAGTACTATGAGAAGATAATGGACATTCTTACCATACCGCGTTGGGATGTTCGTACCCTCGCGTGTCGTCCGTTTATCAATCGTGGTGGCGACCGGACAACTGAGTGGTTTCATCAACACATGTTGTTCGAAGTTAATCATGGTTTCAAGTTTGTTAAGCCCCAGGTCCTTACACGTAAACGTATTGATGAAACTGATCCAAGAACGGGCTGGAGGAAACTTGTTCTTAAGGTAAAGCCGCCGAAGACGATGAAGCGTGTGCCGGTGAAGACGATGCACCAACACATGCATCTATCGTTCGACCCGCTGGTACTACGACAATCGTACTGGCGAGGCCGTCATTGTGTTGGGTAAAGGTCTGAAGACTGAGCTTATTAAGATTATCGACCCGATGTGGTTGGTTAATTTAACCGAGACCGATAATGACGTGCTGCACAAGAACAAGATTCCGATTGAGCACGATGAAGACTATGATCTGGCAATGCAATTCCAACGCGTTGTGAGAGTTTGTTATGAGAATGGTATTCATAGCTGCAGAGACTGGCAGTCCAAGCGTTTCAAGTGAAGATCAAAGACAAAGAGCTCAAGATGAGGGGGTGTCTGTTAGTGCACGGTTTTTGCGTCTCGAGTCTTTGTATTTATCTTTAACGTATTCGTCGTTTTGTTTAATGTAATAAACAATTAGTTTATCTTGTAGTTCGTTAATGTGTCTAGTTCGCTAAGGATGTTTAGCGAACTAAGACTTAAGTTATTTCCCTCCTGATTCGTTAAGGATGTCTAACGAATCAGGGGGTGATTCGTTAAGTTAATTGTTTGTTTAATGTATGTAACGAATTGGAGGTTAGTTTGTTAGGGGATGTTAACGAACTAACTCCATTGTCTATTTATAGTGAACACTGTTCACACATTAATGTAAAGTTTTGAGTTAATTAACGAACCTCTGCCCAAATACTCTCTCAATCTTCATATACATATTAATACTATCAAACACATACATACAACTAATACGTATAGATATACAGAACGGATTGAGTATAGATCAATGACGATAATGGACTAGATCCTTATATATGGTAATTTATATACAACTCAGATCTGAGATCTGTGTTAGTAAGAGTTAATAGTGAGTTCAAACATAAATAACTAAAGCGGGTTCTGGGGGTTCGAGGTTCGGTTTATTAAAATAATGCTTATTTAACGTTATCAAAAAGAAATAATATAAAAATATATAAAAAGAACTTAAAAAAGGCTTGAGAATTCGAACCTGCGCCCCCTGGCTGGTTCTCAGCTTTCATGAATCACACACTTGCCATCTGGCCTGTATCTCAACTTTGTTATATGATGGAAACAAAAATTAATATACAATACCAGTTTATCCCCTTTATTTTGATATTATAAACCTAGCTTGAATCAATTCATAAATGAGACGTGTATGCCCTATGTCAATCAAAATTGACATAGGGCTTTTGCTGAGCTTCGAAAAAAATGACCTAGAAACACATAACAATCACCTGATTTGGTTTCAAATTGAATGTGTTTGATGGATTATAATTTCGACCAAGAAAACGAACTGAATCTTTAACGACTTCTAACGTTGCAATTAGGATAAGGGTTCAAGTGGCGCTGGTGAGGGGATGGTGTAGATGGGTTTAATTATATTATGGACCTGTTTATATAGAGTAATGAGATCAGGTTAGCCGCGATTTCGAGAGGTAATGAAATTGGTGAAATTTGGTTGTCAATTAGCAGAGCTTACCATATGTGTAACATCTCGAATATGTGTAACATCTTGAATATATTTTCGTAATTTAATTCGTATTCATTTACCTGACTCGAGAATATATTTTGAATTTTTCATATTAATAAAAAATTGAATATATTAGTATTTAACTTGGTTTAAATAATTTTATATTTTAATAAATTTTAAACTTTTCAAACAATGCTTATAAACCTTTAAAATAACTTAAAATAGCTTAAAAATATATTTTTGGAAGTATATGAACTAATTTTGCGAAATCTTCCCTGAACTGACTTAATTAACGAAAATTAAGCCCCAAGATAAGTCATATGATATTATAACATGTCTATATTCATTCCTTATTTTATAAAAGCGAATTTTATGTTCTAAATAAGTTGATTTCGTCATTAAACAAATATTCTATTGCCTAAACGAGTTAATTGCCTAATAAACAAATTTAGGTCTTTAATATTGAAACCAACTATTCTCTAAACCCTAAAAACTAATTACTTCCAGACATCCCACCCATATCTCACGAAAGTTTCATTCCCTATCATCAAATTCTTCAAGATTTAATCAATTTCATTCAAGACTAGTTGACTTTGTTGTTCAAGACCTCGTTGACCACGAATTTATTTTAGTTCCAATCCTCATTTTGGTAAGTTTTCTTCTTCAATAGTGTAGGTGTCTATCTCCTTTACAAAAGCCCTCAATCAATTTCTGAGATTGATGGGATTTTCCATATCAATTGGACTCTGACTCGTTTAAGGGCAAAACTGTTAACAAGATTGACTAATCGATTTCTAACACTTCTGGTCGAAACTAGCTTTTGGAATATAAGACTTTTATGTGTATTCTAATATTTTGAGTGTACTAAACAAAACCCGACTCTTGACTCACTGTTCAAATTCTGGTCAGTACCGGCTCTCTTATCTATTGAAAATATCATAACCGGAGTTCTATACATCCATTGGAATTGATTTTAGTGGCAATATTCTAGGTTTTTACTCTATTTTATTTTGTATGAGTCTCATGTCTGTTTAGATCAGAATAATTTTCGCGATAACCTTGCTCATTTATTTTATCTCTCGGTTTACTCGCTTAATCATCAAGGTGAGTAATCACTCCCCTATTTTACTGTTTTCAAAATACTCTTGGGGACTTTATGCGTATCTATTATTATTTTTCATACTAAATATTATACATACTAGAAAATTATGATTATTGTGTTGTTGATCAATTAAATGTTTATTTGCTAATTGCTTACTTGCTTATTTGTTTGATTATAGCAATTTGGAGAGGCCCATCATTGATTCTAGCAAGTCGTCATAGTAGTCATAGCCCGTTTGTGGGGCATGGTCAATTGACACCAATTATTTGCTTTCATTTAATCATGAATATTCATGATATTGATTTTGCAGTTTTTATCTCATATTATATTTAGTGTCGAAACCATGTGATTTTTCTTACTCAACTTCGTGTTGACAAATATATGTTTTTCTACGCATATTGCAAGTTATTATTTGGTTTGAAGTGAAGATTGAAGATCATATAGATTCGCTTCAGATATATATATATATATATATATATATATATATATATATATATATATATATATATATATATATATAAAGACAACTAGTTTTATTTATTAGTGTTTGGATTATTTGTAACAAGTTGAGACGATGTATACTTTGATTGAATTCAAATAAATAAATTAGATATTGTCATATTTAAATTGTATGATAGTACCTTGTGAACTGTAAGCAATCAGTTCACGCTCGGCATTTCCGCCTTAGGTTGCTGTGTGACAATATATTTTGATTTCATTTTCAACAAGAAACAATTTGACGAATCAATTCCAAGATTCACGACGTGATTTGAGGATAAATTTTAAAAGGGGGGGTATGTTTTCGTCGGTGAGGGAAGGGAAAAAGAAAAAGGAAAAAAAATAATTATATGTTTGAAATGTTTTGCAACTTGGTACCTGGAGTTTAGGATGCAGATAAAATGTTGCTTTAACTAAGTGTAGGGGTTAAAATGCGCACAATTGGTACTTTAAAAACAAATAATTATAACGAAAAAATGATATACATATTAAACTCGCTGCATTATTTCTTAAACGCGGGCCCAAAAATACAAGTTTTAAAATAGGTCGGGTTTCGGGTTTGAAAAACAACGAATGTTACAGCATTCACAACTTTTTGGAAATTTTGTTCCGAAATTGAAGAAAAACCATAACAAAAGGAAAAAAAATATTAAGAGAGATTTTTTTTTATAAAAATAAAGACAAATCTTCAAGTGACCTGAATAATGCTACAAACGGATGATAAGGACAATTACATATAGGATATACAAGTGGCGTAACCACCATGCCCTTATCACATCGATATTTGTATCGTTACCCATAATCACCTTAGGTTCTGAGTTATGACACACAACTGTATTCACCATGAGTTCCATGCGAGGATTTTGATAATTACACATGCACTCATAATTATTTGGATCATTGCATGATGCACATGGTTCGTCCCATTGTGCGAGTTCTAAAACATGGTAAAACAAAACATTTCAAGTTGATAATTTAATGGAATTATTTGGTCAAGAGTGACGAAACAAAATAAATGAGTGAAAGTTGATGACCATAAGTAACTAGTAAACAACCTTGCAAAATATAACGAAATTGTTAAGTTAATCATCGAAAGTAATAACAACAAAGTGGAATTAATATATGAGGAAATTTTGAAATTAAATAACTAACTATCTTACACATTCGGTGTATTGAAGTACTTGAGGTGGCAACAAAATTCACGAATAACTATACATATATATAGATCAACAAATCACATGATTATAGATTATAATAATAGACGTGGCTTTGAATCAAGATTATAAAATCAGATAGGATGAGGAAAGAGTACTATGAGCGTGAGGTGAGTTTTGAGGAATATGGGTAGTCATGTACTAAAATATCGAAATAAAATTTGGTACATTTGATTCCTACTAGATAACTATGTACAACACATGTTCATAGTCCCAACTTCCAAAACAAAATGTTTATAGGAAATCGGTCATGGGTAGTTCATCATACAAATACGCTATTATTAGATAACCATGCACATCACCATGAACATAGTTCCAGTAAATAAGCAGTCATAGACCAATTAGTTTGCGATAAAAAATGCGTAATAATAAATAGCGCAATAAACGACATGATAGAAAGAGATGAGAAGTTGAATTCAACATAAATAACCATAAATGACAAAACTTGAGATTTAATGAAGTAATTACATTAGATTTAAATGAAAATAAACTAGATAAAAATAAACTTCTCTTGCATAGCATGTATTCTTGAAAGGTTAGTTTATACATGGGAACCGTTGATGTAACACACTTGTCCTTGAGTACCTTGAGTAGCTTTGTTGATTGGGATTTGGTTGGCTTGAATTTGAATTTCTTGGATGGGTTGAGCTTGGATTGGTTGAAGTTGATTTACTTGGGCTTGGGTGACTTGGGTTGGATAGACCTGAGTTTGGTAAGATTGATATTGAGTGGCTTGGGTTGGGTAGGATTGAATTTTGTTCATGTGCGCGAATCTTGTGGATGAATTGCGATAATGGATAGGATCTCAACGATTGTAACAAGCTCTAATAGTTCAAGGTGCTTGAGTGAACGATTGAGCATAAGATAAAGTTTGGGGTTGGGTAAGAGGTGAGGTAAATGGTTGAATCATCGGTTGGTTGACTTCACGGCACGTGGTAAAGATGTGACCAAAACGACCGCAATGGGTGCATTAACGACACTTGAGATTAGGCGAATGGTGAAATTTACATTTATCACATAATAGGTGGGGTCCTGTGTAGGTCTTCTTGATGGGTTTGGCTTGTTAGGCATGCGATTGGGCCAAGACATAGTTTTGGGAATTGGACTTTCTTTTATTGTTTGATAGTGGGGAGAGTTCTTGTTGTTATGTTTGAAGGATTCGTGCTTAGAGGATTCAGGCTTAGAGGATTCGGTCTTGGATTCTTTAGTGGGCTTGAGAGCACGCTTATCATTGGACTACTTGGAATTCTTCTACGTCAAGGTCCCGGCCTTAACATGGTTTTCGGTGAGGCTACCGGCTAGAATGATGGCATCATGAAGGACTTTTGGGTCACGACTCATGACAGAATCTTGGATTTGCATTGGAAAACCCAAGATGTATTAAAAAATGGCCCTCTCCAAAGGAGTGACCATATGCGGGATGAGAAGGCTCAATTTGTGGAATCAATTATTGTAAGCGGTTTTATCACCACCTTCTTGCTTCAAGTTCCAAAACTCCTCTTCCAACTTCCGGAGTTTATATTTTGGGCAGAACCTTTCAAGCATGAGTTTATTGAGATTGTCCCATGGCAAAGCCATGGAAACCTCAGCCCCAAAAACGTACTTTTTACCATTCCACCAAGTGAGGGCACTCAATTGGAAGGCGCTTGAGGCGTAGGTGGCCTTTTTGTCTTCCAGACATGCACAATGGTAAAACACTCTCTCCATGAGTTCGAACCATTGGAAGAGGATAATAGCACCCTCAGCTCCAACGTAATCGGTTGGGTTTGCACTTGTGAATTGCTTGAAGGGGCAAACAGCTGGGTTTTGATTCACAGGGGTGACAACGGCATTCACGGTTAGAAGCTGAGAGATGATTGTTGGGAGGGCTTCCATGATTCCCTTAGCAACGCCGGAAGACATGTTATGACCAGAGTTGCTGGTGTGATAGTTACTGTTGATGAGGCAGGAAGAAGGCATGCTACAAGGACGAAACATGAAAATTTATTAGGTTTTGGGAAAATTGTATAACTATGCGAAATTTCAAGTTTTGTGAAAATTCATGAGGGTACAAAATAAAATTTTATTAATTTTAACTTGGAGTATTGATGAAATTGATAATTAAGTGAAATAGTAAAACTTAAATAGGGGGTTGAGATGTACATGAATCATCATGAGCTTGTTCCAACCAAAACGAGAAAATAATCATTCATAACAAAATCAAAAACAAAATAAAAATTAAACAAAAATCTCATCGTTGAAATATCCATGTATCACCTCGGCTTAATATTCCAATAGTAGATTTAAAATTGATTAAAATTGATATAAGAGCGTTAATGTGAATGGTTGGGGTATTCGTGTATCTCCATGGATTTTCCCACCCATTCTTTCAACTAAAATATCATAAGGAAGAACAGAGTTTAGCCACGTACCACATGAATTCGGTTATGGTTTAAAGGTGTGGTCGTCACATGACCACGTTTGATACAATGAGGTTTATAGAATCGTGTACATTTGGTGTGACATGCTTTGGCTTAATAAGTTTCACACCCTCGTCGAACCCTCCAGGAAAGCAACTGGATCTCACGGTTGATTGAGATTTATGCGCATTGCTTTTCCTTAGGCTCGCAAGCCTTGGTGGCAAGGATTTGGAGAACAAGTGTATCTCTCTTATAGTTATTGCATATCCGTCACACAAATCATGCTCATGGAGAAGGGAGTAAAAATGGTGGAAATTCTTAATGAATTTCCCAATTTAAAATAACATCAAAGGATTTCAAAATGATTTTGAGAGTGAGACATAGCTTCGGATTTGTGTGCTTTTGTGTACAAGAATAATATCAAATCATTAAATAATATCTAAGTTACTGTAATCAATAATATAATTCATGGTGCAAACACGTGCATATCACGTATAGGTACTCTAAGCATTCTACTAGGTCGTTATCTAACCACATATCTTATAACCTTCGGCTCTGATACCAATCTGTCACACCCCGACCAAAGGCAATGGAACGTGCTGGGACGTAACATATTGAATGGACATTAGCTCAAAAGACACTAAATCAAGCAATAAATATTTAATTTCATTAATATTAAAAAGGTACACAAATTCAATAATCATAACAAATACACAATAATGTTTTATTTGAATAAGCATCCTTAGGTAAAGCTAATATCTTAAATCTTGAACAATATCACTACTTGTACATGTAGCATACATAAAAAATAGAGTTTGTCAACACGAATGTTGGTGAGAATTAAACAACTACTTGTACATGTAGCATGCATAAAAATAGAGTTTGTGACGTAACGACAGTGACAAGAAGGGGGTTAAAGCGAACACGTTAGTTAGTTCCCCAAGAAGTCTTGACGACTTACCCTAATTTAAAATTAACAATCTAAAGTCGGGAAATGAGCAAGACATGAAAAGTAAGGGTTTATAACGGATTAGGAGTTATAAGACATTTAATATATTTTATAAAAGTCGAGTTAAAGCGTAATCAGTTTAAATATTATTATAAGTTATGTATTTTTTTTAAAAAAATAATTGATCGTTATTTTAATATTACATAAACATATTTATACATTAACGCAAGATCTCATTTTTAAAAGCTTGTAGTTGATAGATTTATTTAAACGAGTAAAACAACTTAGATTATTTGTTTACTTACTAAGAAAATATATATTTATGATATAATATATATATATATATATATATATATATGAAAACATTTTAAGTGAGAAATTAATGTTGAACATTTAGCGTGTATCGGTTCGTTTAGCCAAAAAAAAAATTTTAAATTAATTTATAAATTATACTAACTTTTGATTCAAAAGCTATACACACACTAATATACGAAAAAATGAGAACTTATTTTGAGGGTTTATGGGGTTCGGTACGTTAACGAAAGAAAAATATATTTGTTTTATAAAAATTTGTTTAAAATATATTAATTTTTATTTAAAACAATTGAAAGTAATATAAACACAAATAAAACAACAGAACCGTACATAGGGAATCGAACCTGTGCCCCAGGCCGGTTCGTGGGCCTCAAACACGAGGCACTAGCCAGCTGAGCCAAGGCTTCAGTTTGTTATTGGAAATGATCAGACTTTACATAAACATAACTGACATTTGGTTCCAGATTTATATAAACCTTATTTTGTTTTATCCCAGTTGAAGATCTTATACCCTCTGTCAATTAAAAGTAAAATTGACATAGGGGTTTCAACAACTAACAAAAACTCATCCTTGCATATATAACTAATACCTCAAATGATGATGAAGTGAAAGAGATTGACGAGGCAAGGGTTGCGGCTTGAACTTGAGCAGAACGATCTGAAACAAACTAAGTATGCAACAATTGATTTAGGGCTCATATTCGGAATTCTATGGGGATGATGTCAAGTGATTTAATTGATATATTAATAAGTATTTATAGTGTAATGGTGTCGGTCAGTCCGCGATTGTGCTGACGAGTAATTAGGGTCAATTAGTTGGACAATTAACATGATTAGGCTGTAATTGAACGCGTATTTGGTCAATTGACGTGTAGAGATGACCAATTCCGTTATTTACGGCTTGACTGTAGGATCAAGAATCAAAGAAAAATGGGTGTTTGGGGCTGTGGGGTGGTGGAGGAAAAGGGTTTGAACATAATTTTCTACTTGGTCCCTAGGGTTTGAGTGTGGAAACAAAAGAGGATAAAACCTTAGTTAATGGGTTAAAATGAACTAGTTTAATAGTTTTAAAATTTTGTTTGACGAATAACTAAACTTGCATAACGAATTGAACGAATCATGACCAACTAGAAATTAATAATAATAATAATAATAATAACAATAATAATAATAATAATAATAATCCATTTATGCTTGAATAATAATATAATAAAACGATTCAAATGGGCCGGGTTTTCAGACTCAAAAATTGACAAATGTTATAGATGAGATACCAAACACCAAACATGAAATAGTCATTTAAGCACATAGAGCATGCAATAATCACACATACACATATATTGAATTGCGTTTTGAATAAATGTGGTAATAAAACATGAGTAAAAATGAATAAGGTATACATGCCACCCCCAAAATATAAAAGATAGAAAAATGGGTATGTAAATTCACCTTAACGAGTGGAATAAATGATGAGACGGTGATGAAAAATTACGAAAAAATCAGTCGAGCTCCTCTGGATACGTCAACAAAAGTTCTTAGTTGTTAATGATAGCATAAATTAGTTATAAACAAAATGATAATATGGCGGATTTTGGGTTTCGATGAGATGGTTTGAGGATGTTTGTAATTGATATATAATTAGTCTAATTATCATATTTATCATGGTTATTATTATTATTATTTGCAATTATTTTTTATGAATAACATAAATATTATTTATTGATAACTAAATAAAATATTACATAATGCATATATATATTAACGGGAAAGATAAACGAAGGATTTATTTTGGAAAAGAAGTTCGGTTCGTTAAGTGAGAGATACAAGAAATATTAATCTCATATATATATATATATATATATATATATATATATATATATATATATATTATACCTTATTTTATTTATTTATAAACATGTGTATATACATGCATGTATATATTCGTTTAAGGATTATGTAAGGCCCCGTTACAAAACTTTCGCGGAAATAATAAAAGTCAACCATTCGTTACAAAACATTCAAATCTTGTTTTAAAACATAACATAAAATATTATATTAAAACATCATGACAAATCTTTCTTCAGATACCGGCCTCTTCAGTTCATACCATGTGTCTCTCTCAAGCCAGCTCCTTTGATCTATTTACTTGCGTGGATACTTAAAGTCAACTATACTGAGTGAGTTCTAGTTAATCATACAATACGTACACTTACTTATACATACGTATCTGAAGATACATATAATATACTTAACCTATTTATCTTTCTTTCGTACACACAAAAGTATATACCTTCATTCTTTCATTCGTACTTTCTTTTATATTTAATCTTACTTTACATACTTATACGTTTTAAAGAGCCTTTTGCCCTATAACCTCTGAGATATTTTAAGGGTCTGGTCCATATTCTCTCAGATATTATAAGGGTCTGGTCCCTATAACATCTCAGATATTATAAGAGTCTGGTCCTTATCCTCTCAGATATTATAAGAGGCTGGTCCCTCCTTCCATTTACCCATACCTTCATACATATATTTCTTCATACCATCACTTATATAATTCCATAAATACCCTTCTACATCATTCGTGCATACTTTATAAATCATTCACATATCATACACTAACCACTTAAGGTAAGTGTATAAACTAATCACATCGAGTATGCACAAAGCCCCGAAAACTTAACAAGGGAATGGGGCTAGAAACTCACCTGGGTCTGATTCCTTTCAGAGTTAATGGTAACTCATTTCCTTAACTGGGCGCGACTAATTGTATAACAATTACATGTATCAATTAACTAGCTCTATACATATCATATTTCTAGGTTATTGTAACCCCTGGCTATGGGGTCCGAGGGCAGTGCCCTTGGAAGTGGGGTTCTAGGGGAAGCAGCCCCTGGTTGCAAAAAAAAAATATTTTCATTAATAAGTCTTTACTAAAACCTCATCAGAAGATTGAAGTTCGGTCTTTCTTTCTTGGTCCTTTCCCGTTTTAAACGTTACATGTCCTTATTAATTCTTTACTTATTCTTATCTTAACCATCATATAAGTCCATATCTATCGCTTAGGTATGTATACACTATTTATTTTGTAAAATCATTCAAGTTCATATAAGTTTTAGGGCGTGTATGTTATTTCCAACATATAAGTCGTTCCAGAGTATAAGTCGTTCCAACGCATAAGTCCTTCTAGCGCATAAGTCATACATATACGAGATACATATACATAAACGTTACATATACATATACGGCATACATACATACATACATATGCGTTATATACACGCTACATACTTACGCGTTGCATACATACTTATACGATTCTTACATACATACACGCTACATACATATACGTTACATACTTAAACACAGCATACATATACGCTACATATATACATACGTTGCATATACATATACGGGTATATGTTTATACTCCACACAAACATATACGGCGTATATACTTATGCGCCCGTATGTTCTGTTCAGCTTCTGTATTTCGCGTTTTCAAGTTTTTTCTTCGATTCCGGCGCCGTCACCGCCGTTAACCACCTCGGTTGACCAGGGTTTGATCGTTTTTTACCTGGGTAGCTTTCCAGATCTGAGCTAAGGTGGCCCTTAAAATCATTTTTGGTTGATTAAACACCCGAAATAAACTAGATCTAGATTCAAACGGCTCATTCGACATCCCGGGGTTGCGGTGTCGGGTTTTAATATATTGAGTCAGCTGAGATAAATGATTTCTTACCTTCGGCTAGTCTTGAATCGTTGAATATAATATGGTAGAGAATGTTTGGCTTATGTGTGTGTGTGTTTTTATGGTGTAGTCTAAGGTGTAGAATGATGGAGATGGAAAGGATTTAGGGTATAAGGGCTATTTATACTCCATAAGCCCATGAACCTTAGGTACATCTTCCTTTTAAGTCCATAATTAATTTCATCTATATAGCCAACAATCCATTTATCTTATTATTTTATTATTATTATTCAACTAACTCAATTAAATTCTTCCAACGTAAATAATATATTAAATATTATTCTTAGAAATTTTGGGATGTTAAAGATTAAAAAAATAAAATAAACTAAACCGGGTTCCGTGGAACTCGAAGGTTTGGTTAATTAAAATAATGCTTATTTAAAGTTATCTAAAAGAAATAATATCATAAAAAAAATAAATAGAACTTAAAAAAATAAAAATAAAAACTGGGCCTGGAGACTCGAACCCGCGCCCCAGGCTGGTTCTCAGCTTTCATAAAATCACACACTAGCCAGTAGACCAGTGTCTCAACTTAGTTATATGATGGAAACAAAATTTAATATACAATAATCAGTTTATCCCCCTTATTTTGATATTATAAACCCTAGCTTGAATAAATTTATAACTGAGATGTGTATGCCCTCTTTCAATTAATTGACAGAGAGCTTTTGCTGAGCTCGAAAAAATGACCTAGAAACACATAACAATCACCTGATTTGGTTTTGGAATTGAATGTGTTTGTTGGATTATAATTTCTGCCAAGAACACGAACTGAATCTTGATCTTAACGACTTCTAACAATGCAATTAGGATAAGGGTTCAAGTGGCGCTGGTGAGGGGATGGTTTAGACAGGTTTAATTGTATTATGGACCTGTTTATATTGAGTAATGAGATCAAGGTTGCCTTAGCGTCTTAGACGTATGACCAATAGTTGGTACTATTTTGTAAATATATCAGAGTTGCATTCTTTTAGCGGAAGTCTTTTAAAATATTCTTTAAAAAAAATGTCGGGATATAAACACCCGTTTGATAATACAAAATGTATATGAGAAAAATATAATTTTTTAAAATTAATTTTAATTCAAATATCTGAGCTATCAGATAGCAAATAATGACTATATCTCCAATCTTCTATCATGTCTTGCTTGTCTGGTCTAACCGTTTTGATTTCCTGTAAAATGGGTTGGAAAATACATCAGCGATATGCTAGTGAATCGTTGACTCTTAAACATTTTTTTTAATATTGTTATAGCACAAATATAGTTTTCTTTAAAGCTCAGCAGGGCTCCTTCTTCGTCCTTGGGGCATACCACTAACATACACACAGAATTCAACAGTATCTCAGGGAACTGTGCCCATTGGAGATAAGGTTTGAGACTGACGCATAGCATGCCCGCTACTTGTCAATTATGTTTGGATCCAGAGACATGTGAATTTTAGTCTGAGTGCTTTTATTTTCAATTTTGTGTCATCACATTTTATGGACGTTTTCAGACTCTTCGAGATAAACAATACATTTGTCTTTTTGGCTCTAAAACAAATAACATGTTCATCCTTTCAGAGTAAAAATCAGTTTGACAAACAATTAACCATATTGACTTTTCGACTTAGTTGGTGAATCTGTTTAAAGTTTTTTTTTATATATTAAAAAACCTGTTTTGGCCCTTTGGAGACAAACACCCATTTGTCCCATAAGAGTACGACGATTAAAAAAATAATGTATTCACATCATATAAAAAGGTTGAACGTTACCTTATAATATTAGTTGCCAATTGGCTTGACTTCTTGTTTATGTTGAACCTTCTACTACCGATAGCTCGACTCGACTAATCAAGATTCATTCTCAAAACCCGTGTACTTTATTTCTCTCTCTCTCCCTCCCTTTGGTCACTTAGTAAACCCACATGTTTGAATAATTATTCTTTCTTTCTTCTTGTTTGTGTTTCTATTTTTTTTTGTGAGAAAAATGATATATCCCTTGTCATACATACATACATACATATATATATATATATATATGTTATAACCGACTTAGTCCTTGACTTCTTGGTTTAAGTATATTAATTTTAGGAACTTGAAATTCTAGATAAGCATTACTATTGATTTAGCATATATCAATTAAACCAATACGTGAAGGATTAATTGAGATGATTCGTGTGATTTAAATACCACACGTAAAAACAGTTTATTATTATGTATGTATAGAGGTAGGGAAATAAAAAGACTCAAATACCCTTAAGTATCACCTGTAGGTTACAGAGAAGCCCCTCATATGACACCCGCGGGACATATGGATCACCCGCATAGCTCACTAAAGGAAGTATAGTAATGCATCATGGAGATCATGCACGGAAACATCCAGGCACCCTCAGAAGTCATCCGCAGGGTAGCATATTCACCCGCTAGGATGACCGGAAGACAATGCCACAGGACATCTGTAATTAACTAACTACCTTCTAGAAGAATTACCAAGATCCCTTCTTGGAGAATACGTGACCCATCAACCAATGAATGAAGGACAGCTGGCCAGTTTGTTATACCCATGCACATGCCCAGGGTTATTTTGTCCTATCATGAAGAGACACGTGTAACACCCCGCAACCGCAGCGGAAACGTAAACGGGATGCGACAGACACCTCTGATATCAACCACATTGTTTATAAAGAAAACTTAATGCATTAATATACTTCAAATTACATTATCTTGTATTTCATTACTGTCTAGGTGATACACGCATCATACAATACAATACACAATTCTATTTGTTATAATGTATTCTAACATCCTGCACACAAATCTTACACACATCAAGCACTTAGCACGTAAGCAATCACTTCATCTTAATTGTACCTGAAAAGCATGTGAGAAAACGGGTCAACTACGAATAGTTGGTGAGTTTCACAATTCGAGTAAACCATGATATATCAATATCAAAATATAATATTATCGATGTAATTATGCTGAGCCCACAAGTGAAACCTCTGTTAACCCAGAACACTTCCAATAACCTCTGGGGACACTGTTAACCCAGAACACTTCCAATAACCTCTGGGGACACTGTTAACCCAGAAACACATCGAATAACCTCTGGGGACACTGTTAACCCAGAAACACATTTAATACCCTCTGGGGACACTGTTAACCTAGAAACCCATTTAATAACCTCTGGGGACACTGTTAACCCAGAACACTGTTTCGGGCCTTACAATGTTAGCAACTCAGACAATTACCATCTTAGTACATTTCCGTACGATTCCCGTACAATAAACAATATATATAAATCCACGCAAATCCATGCGTTCAGTAAAATCCACGCAAATCCATGCGTTCAGTATGTACTTAAATATTTCAGTAGTAACATGCTTCCGGCCCGGGAAAACATTTAAAACAATTCAGAAAAAGGGGCTCGTGAAACTCACCTTAGCACATGCAAGCAGGTAACAACAATCATTATCAGTTAACACGTCCAATCTGTAATATGATCCCTACGATCGTTACTTTACACTTATTATTAATATAACTTTAACCAAGTTAAACGGTACATCTGGGGACACTGTTAACCCAGCACTGTACCCGTTCTGGGGCAAGGTTAACCCAGAAACACTTTTCCGGACTCAGATTGTGATGTCGTTTAGAGTTCAATGGTCACAACTACTATTAGTCGTTTTTCTCGTTTTGCGTGCCTAGCACGGTTATCCGTTTTTATGTTTCAAAAATGAGTTTGGTCACACACGATCCGAAAATAGTGGTTGACTGATAATTTAATTAAAGATGTGAAATTATAGCTCGGTTTAGACGTCCCGATTGGCCGCGGGACCCGTTTCCGTCTTTGGCGTACCGGAAACTGTTAAAATAGGTTAAAATTACTCAAATCATCCGAATTATTTTCGGATGATTTATTTTTACTTGTTTAACTCATTTATATGAAAATAGTTCATTTTTAGGGTTTTTATACACCAGTCAGCTCGCTTAAGCGAACTTCACCGGTTTACGCGTTTTAACTTTAAAAGTTTGATAATTAGCACAAATAATTATCCGTTTACTCTCGGATCTTGAAATTTTGCACAAATCACTTTTTAACAGTGGGGAATTTTATAAAAATATTTCCAGAATTAATTTCTATATTTAAAATTTATTTATCTATTTTTAAACACCATTTAAACACTAAATATGTCGTAAATACCAAACGACCTTAGAAAAATCCCAAATTTTTCCTGGATGTCCCCTGCCGTCCACATAGTCCCCTGTAATTTTTCCAGAACGAAAATTATCTTTTACATGCCTTTTTTACTAAAACCGAGCAAGAAATCCCTAGACTAGTTTAACCGAAAAGCCTACTTAGACTTCTCCAACGGACCTCAAATTTTGTGTGTGACTTATACATGATATGAAAAGCTTATCTGAAATTTTCCAGAATTTTTCATGATATTTAACTATTTTTCACCATTTTTGGCCAAAACCGAGCATTAAATTCACCAAATATTCATCTTTTATCCAAAAATTACCAACAATTTACAGAACTCATATTTTCATGTGTTTAACACCTCTGTAAAATTTCATGACCTAACTCTAAAGCATCAACAATCTGTCCAAATTTCCCAAAACCGAACATAACCGAATATACCTTTCGTTTCCCGCCACTACAAGCTACAAACTCGTCTTTCCGCCTTGTCTACCAATAAACACAGGGCCTATAACCAACATACCACAATACCAAGCAAGTTACACTCACGATCAAGCCTCTTACACTATAGTTTCGGTTATGATTCAAAAACAAAGATTTAAACCGTAAAAATTCGTTCTTGGTTCGTTTAACCCCTTTCTTGGACCAAGATCCCTTGTATAACCCGTATACATCACTTGATCATGCAAGAATCGGTTTTCATCTTTGAAACCTCATTTTCTTGCAATTAAACTCAAGAAACGAAGATGGAAACGTAAATAACTCGACCTTTACCTTGTTTTTCTTGCTCCAAAACTCGGTTTTTAGTTCATGGACTTGAGAGGAATTGATGAAAATTGTTGATTGTGTTAAAAAAAAGAAATAAGGGTTAGGGGAATCCCTTCCCAACCGATCGGAACCTTAAGGGGGTGGGGTGGGGCCCACCTCCTTCATTCTTGGCCACTCATTCGGATTTCCGTAATCTGGATAATGTTTTGGATAATCTGGTTCAGTTCGTTTTTCGGTTAAACGTTTAATTCGGCTTAAAACGAGGCCAAAACGGTTGTTTTTCGGCTAAAAATGAAATTTATATAAAACCGATTTAAAAACTTTAAAAACTTAAACCATGACATTTATTAACTCAAAACATCATATTATTAATTATCGCGCATCTTTTTCGGCTTGATCGATTGTCTCTTGCTCGGTTTGGTATTAAAGGTTTTGTTTAATGTACCGTCGTACCATTAAATCGAAATTCTTTTTATGTGCCGTACTTTACTTATCCCGAAGCATTAATGCTTCGTAAAATCACTAAATATCATATATCTCGTCTATAATTGAACCCTCGATTCGTTCGGGTTTCAATAACCATCAATCGATTAATCGCATATTCAATACGATAAATTATTTATTCACGCACAATTAATACAGTGAACCCTGTATTCTCGTATAGTTACTATGGTAACTCATGTACCCGACATTAAATATGACGTAACTATTGTCTACCGGTTAGGGTATACCGGGTTTCGTCGGAATCGTTACATTCTCCCCCCGTTAAGAAATTTCGTCCTCGAAATTTTACACGCTCACTATCCCTTTCCGAGGGAAAGGTGGGGGTTTTTCCTTCCGAATACACCCTCGCGTTACCAGGTATAATCTAGTCCTCGCTGTGAATTCCACTTAATCTTAATCAATAAAGCTTGGTGTGTCCAAACTGTTTAGTTTCCCCGTCCACTATCACTACGGAATTATTTATTATGTCAAGCACGTCTTCTATGAGTACCATCCATTACTAGTACTTTCGTTGCCTCATCGCTTAGGTATTTTTCAATCCGTATACATGGCAAAACATCATGTATAGTACTTAGTCCCTGGAGTACTTTAATCGACAAACTAAATGACCAATCATGGAGATAGTCTCATGAGGTCCAATATATTAAGGAGCTATTTTCGGTTTTGGCAAACCTCATATCACCTCTCTAAGGTGATGCCTTAAAAATGCCTTGTCACCTCTTTCCAATGACAATGGTTTCCTATGAATGTTGGCATAAATCCTTTGCCAATCTCGCGCTGCTTTCAACTCATCTTAAATATTATAAATCCGATTGGTTAATTCCCGAATCAATTCAAATCTTATGGCTTGATTGACGCCCATTTTCAATTTAACAAATTGGTGATAATTACTTCACCCAAAGAAAGCTTCAAGCTCTCGATGCTTCCTTCCCCGCCTTCCAATAATGGAACTAGGATGCTATTTCGATCTGAGATAATTGAAAATGGTACTCCATGACGAGATACCATTTCACCATCGGGAATTTGGGCAAGAATTCATTGTAATTTATTCCCACTATCATTGGCGAATTTTCTGTCGTTGTGGCGTTCCCTAGGGTTTTCGGTGTGCAGCCTTATCTCTTGCATAACTCAATTTTCACCAACACACGTAACCATATCTTTCTCCAAACTCGACCATTAATAAAAATCCTTTCAGATATCCGTATCATCAATAGTCAAATCCGATCCCGGATGTATGGATTATTTCGATCTATGCGCTTCGTCAATGATTAATTCACGAAGGTCATGGAGGGTCGGGATCCAAACCCGATTTTTGAAGTAGAGAATTTAGTCCACGCGCTGTTCGAAATTTTCCTAATTGCCGTAAGATTCCTTCTTTTCCAATTGTTCCTCTTTCAACGCCTCACGTTGAGCGACTCGAATCAGGTTCGAAGGTTCGACTGGACTATCATCCCCAGCACTCGCACTCACAATGGCTTAACCCGATCTGTAATTAACTAACTACCTTCTAGAAGAATTACCAAGATCCCTTCTTGGAGAATACGTGACCCATCAACCAATGAATGAAGGACAGCTGGCCAGTTTGTTATACCCATGCACATGCCCAGGGTTATTTTGTCCTATCATGAAGAGACACGTGTAACACCCCGCAACCGCAGCGGAAACGTAAACGGGATGCGACAGACACCTCTGATATCAACCACATTGTTTATAAAGAAAACTTAATGCATTAATATACTTCAAATTACATTATCTTGTATTTCATTACTGTCTAGGTGATACACGCATCATACAATACAATACACAATTCTATTTGTTATAATGTATTCTAACATCCTGCACACAAATCTTACACACATCAAGCACTTAGCACGTAAGCAATCACTTCATCTTAATTGTACCTGAAAAGCATGTGAGAAAACGGGTCAACTACGAATAGTTGGTGAGTTTCACAATTCGAGTAAACCATGATATATCAATATCAAAATATAATATTATCGATGTAATTATGCTGAGCCCACAAGTGAAACCTCTGTTAACCCAGAACACTTCCAATAACCTCTGGGGACACTGTTAACCCAGAACACTTCCAATAACCTCTGGGGACACTGTTAACCCAGAAACACATCGAATAACCTCTGGGGACACTGTTAACCCAGAAACACATTTAATACCCTCTGGGGACACTGTTAACCTAGAAACCCATTTAATAACCTCTGGGGACACTGTTAACCCAGAACACTGTTTCGGGCCTTACAATGTTAGCAACTCAGACAATTACCATCTTAGTACATTTCCGTACGATTCCCGTACAATAAACAATATATATAAATCCACGCAAATCCATGCGTTCAGTAAAATCCACGCAAATCCATGCGTTCAGTATGTACTTAAATATTTCAGTAGTAACATGCTTCCGGCCCGGGAAAACATTTAAAACAATTCAGAAAAAGGGGCTCGTGAAACTCACCTTAGCACATGCAAGCAGGTAACAACAATCATTATCAGTTAACACGTCCAATCTGTAATATGATCCCTACGATCGTTACTTTACACTTATTATTAATATAACTTTAACCAAGTTAAACGGTACATCTGGGGACACTGTTAACCCAGCACTGTACCCGTTCTGGGGGCAAGGTTAACCCAGAAACACTTTTCCGGACTCAGATTGTGATGTCGTTTAGAGTTCAATGGTCACAACTACTATTAGTCGTTTTTCTCGTTTTGCGTGCCTAGCACGGTTATCCGTTTTTATGTTTCAAAAATGAGTTTGGTCACACACGATCCGAAAATAGTGGTTGACTGATAATTTAATTAAAGATGTGAAATTATAGCTCGGTTTAGACGTCCCGATTGGCCGCGGGACCCGTTTCCGTCTTTGGCGTACCGGAAACTGTTAAAATAGGTTAAAATTACTCAAATCATCCGAATTATTTTCGGATGATTTATTTTTACTTGTTTAACTCATTTATATGAAAATAGTTCATTTTTAGGGTTTTTATACACCAGTCAGCTCGCTTAAGCGAACTTCACCGGTTTACGCGTTTTAACTTTAAAAGTTTGATAATTAGCACAAATAATTATCCGTTTACTCTCGGATCTTGAAATTTTGCACAAATCACTTTTTAACAGTGGGAAATTTTATAAAAATATTTCCAGAATTAATTTCTATATTTAAAATTTATTTATCTATTTTTAAACACCATTTAAACACTAAATATGTCGTAAATACCAAACGACCTTAGAAAAATCCCAAATTTTTCCTGGATGTCCCCTGCCGTCCACATAGTCCCCTGTAATTTTTCCAGAACAAAAATTATCTTTTACATGCCTTTTTTACTAAAACCGAGCAAGAAATCCCTAGACTAGTTTAACCGAAAAGCCTACTTAGACTTCTCCAACGGACCTCAAATTTTGTGTGTGACTTATACATGATATGAAAAGCTTATCTGAAATTTTCCAGAATTTTTCATGATATTTAACTATTTTTCACCATTTTTGGCCAAAACCGAGCATTAAATTCACCAAATATTCATCTTTTATCCAAAAATTACCAACAATTCACAGAACTCATATTTTCATGTGTTTAACACCTCTGTAAAATTTCATGACCTAACTCTAAAGCATCAACAATCTGTCCAAATTTCCCAAAACCGAACATAACCGAATATACCTTTCGTTTCCCGCCACTACAAGCTACAAACTCGTCTTTCCGCCTTGTCTACCAATAAACACAGGGCCTACAACCAACATACCACAATACCAAGCAAGTTACACTCACGATCAAGCCTCTTACACTATAGTTTCGGTTATGATTCAAAAACAAAGATTTAAACCGTAAAAATTCGTTCTTGGTTCGTTTAACCCCTTTCTTGGACCAAGATCCCTTGTATAACCCGTATACATCACTTGATCATGCAAGAATCGGTTTTCATCTTTGAAACCTCATTTTCTTGCAATTAAACTCAAGAAACGAAGATGGAAACGTAAATAACTCGACCTTTACCTTGTTTTTCTTGCTCCAAAACTCGGTTTTTAGTTCATGGACTTGAGAGGAATTGATGAAAATTGTTGATTGTGTTAAAAAAAAGAAATAAGGGTTAGGGGAATCCCTTCCCAACCGATCGGAACCTTAAGGGGGTGGGGTGGGGCCCACCTCCTTCATTCTTGGCCACTCATTCGGATTTCCGTAATCTGGATAATGTTTTGGATAATCTGGTTCAGTTCGTTTTTCGGTTAAACGTTTAATTCGGCTTAAAACGAGGCCAAAACGGTTGTTTTTCGGCTAAAAATGAAATTTATATAAAACCGATTTAAAAACTTTAAAAACTTAAACCATGACATTTATTAACTCAAAACATCATATTATTAATTATCGCGCATCTTTTTCGGCTTGATCGATTGTCTCTTGCTCGGTTTGGTATTAAAGGTTTTGTTTAATGTACCGTCGTACCATTAAATCGAAATTCTTTTTATGTGCCGTACTTTACTTATCCCGAAGCATTAATGCTTCGTAAAATCACTAAATATCATATATCTCGTCTATAATTGAACCCTCGATTCGTTCGGGTTTCAATAACCATCAATCGATTAATCGCATATTCAATACGATAAATTATTTATTCACGCACAATTAATACAGTGAACCCTGTATTCTCGTATAGTTACTATGGTAACTCATGTACCCGACATTAAATATGACGTAACTATTGTCTACCGGTTAGGGTATACCGGGTTTCGTCGGAATCGTTACATTCTCCCCCCGTTAAGAAATTTCGTCCTCGAAATTTTACACGCTCACTATCCCTTTCCGAGGGAAAGGTGGGGGTTTTTCCTTCCGAATACACCCTCGCGTTACCAGGTATAATCTAGTCCTCGCTGTGAATTCCACTTAATCTTAATCAATAAAGCTTGGTGTGTCCAAACTGTTTAGTTTCCCCGTCCACTATCACTACGGAATTATTTATTATGTCAAGCACGTCTTCTATGAGTACCATCCATTACTAGTACTTTCGTTGCCTCATCGCTTAGGTATTTTTCAATCCGTATACATGGCAAAACATCATGTATAGTACTTAGTCCCTGGAGTACTTTAATCGACAAACTAAATGACCAATCATGGAGATAGTCTCATGAGGTCCAATATATTAAGGAGCTATTTTCGGTTTTGGCAAACCTCATATCACCTCTCTAAGGTGATGCCTTAAAAATGCCTTGTCACCTCTTTCCAATGACAATGGTTTCCTATGAATGTTGGCATAAATCCTTTGCCAATCTCGCGCTGCTTTCAACTCATCTTAAATATTATAAATCCGATTGGTTAATTCCCGAATCAATTCAAATCTTATGGCTTGATTGACGCCCATTTTCAATTTAACAAATTGGTGATAATTACTTCACCCAAAGAAAGCTTCAAGCTCTCGATGCTTCCTTCCCCGCCTTCCAATAATGGAACTAGGATGCTATTTCGATCTGAGATAATTGAAAATGGTACTCCATGACGAGATACCATTTCACCATCGGGAATTTGGGCAAGAATTCATTGTAATTTATTCCCACTATCATTGGCGAATTTTCTGTCGTTGTGGCGTTCCCTAGGGTTTTCGGTGTGCAGCCTTATCTCTTGCATAACTCAATTTTCACCAACACACGTAACCATATCTTTCTCCAAACTCGACCATTAATAAAAATCCTTTCAGATATCCGTATCATAAATAGTCAAATCCGATCCCGGATGTATGGATTATTTCGATCTATGCGCTTCGTCAATGATTAATTCACGAAGGTCATGGAGGGTCGGGATCCAAACCCGATTTTTGAAGTAGAGAATTTAGTCCACGCGCTGTTCGAAATTTTCCTCATTGCCGTAAGATTCCTTCTTTTCCAATTGTTCCTCTTTCAACGCCTCACGTTGAGCGACTCGAATCAGGTTCGAAGGTTCGACTGGACTATCATCCCCAGCACTCGCACTCACAATGGCTTAACCCGATCTGTAATTAACTAACTACCTTCTAGAAGAATTACCAAGATCCCTTCTTGGAGAATACGTGACCCATCAACCAATGAATGAAGGACAGCTGGCCAGTTTGTTATACCCATGCACATGCCCAGGGTTATTTTGTCCTATCATGAAGAGACACGTGTAACACCCCGCAACCGCAGCGGAAACGTAAACGGGATGCGACAGACACCTCTGATATCAACCACATTGTTTATAAAGAAAACTTAATGCATTAATATACTTCAAATTACATTATCTTGTATTTCATTACTGTCTAGGTGATACACGCATCATACAATACAATACACAATTCTATTTGTTATAATGTATTCTAACATCCTGCACACAAATCTTACACACATCAAGCACTTAGCACGTAAGCAATCACTTCATCTTAATTGTACCTGAAAAGCATGTGAGAAAACGGGTCAACTACAAATAGTTGGTGAGTTTCACAATTCGAGTAAACCATGATATATCAATATCAAAATATAATATTATCGATGTAATTATGCTGAGCCCACAAGTGAAACCTCTGTTAACCCAGAACACTTCCAATAACCTCTGGGGACACTGTTAACCCAGAACACTTCCAATAACCTCTGGGGACACTGTTAACCCAGAAACACATCGAATAACCTCTGGGGACACTGTTAACCCAGAAACACATTTAATACCCTCTGGGGACACTGTTAACCTAGAAACCCATTTAATAACCTCTGGGGACACTGTTAACCCAGAACACTGTTTCGGGCCTTACAATGTTAGCAACTCAGACAATTACCATCTTAGTACATTTCCGTACGATTCCCGTACAATAAACAATATATATAAATCCACGCAAATCCATGCGTTCAGTAAAATCCACGCAAATCCATGCGTTCAGTATGTACTTAAATATTTCAGTAGTAACATGCTTCCGGCCCGGGAAAACATTTAAAACAATTCAGAAAAAGGGGCTCGTGAAACTCACCTTAGCACATGCAAGCAGGTAACAACAATCATTATCAGTTAACACGTCCAATCTGTAATATGATCCCTACGATCGTTACTTTACACTTATTATTAATATAACTTTAACCAAGTTAAACGGTACATCTGGGGACACTGTTAACCCAGCACTGTACCCGTTCTGGGGGCAAGGTTAACCCAGAAACACTTTTCCGGACTCAGATTGTGATGTCGTTTAGAGTTCAATGGTCACAACTACTATTAGTCGTTTTTCTCGTTTTGCGTGCCTAGCACGGTTATCCGTTTTTATGTTTCAAAAATGAGTTTGGTCACACACGATCCGAAAATAGTGGTTGACTGATAATTTAATTAAAGATGTGAAATTATAGCTCGGTTTAGACGTCCCGATTGGCCGCGGGACCCGTTTCCGTCTTTGGCGTACCAGAAACTGTTAAAATAGGTTAAAATTACTCAAATCATCCGAATTATTTTCGGATGATTTATTTTTACTTGTTTAACTCATTTATATGAAAATAGTTCATTTTTAGGGTTTTTATACACCAGTCAGCTCGCTTAAGCGAACTTCACCGGTTTACGCGTTTTAACTTTAAAAGTTTGATAATTAGCACAAATAATTATCCGTTTACTCTCGGATCTTGAAATTTTGCACAAATCACTTTTTAACAGTGGGGAATTTTATAAAAATATTTCCAGAATTAATTTCTATATTTAAAATTTATTTATCTATTTTTAAACACCATTTAAACACTAAATATGTCGTAAATACCAAACGACCTTAGAAAAATCCCAAATTTTTCCTGGATGTCCCCTGCCATCCACATAGTCCCCTGTAATTTTTCCAGAACGAAAATTATCTTTTACATGCCTTTTTTACTAAAACCGAGCAAGAAATCCCTAGACTAGTTTAACCGAAAAGCCTACTTAGACTTCTCCAACGGACCTCAAATTTTGTGTGTGACTTATACATGATATGAAAAGCTTATCTGAAATTTTCCAGAATTTTTCATGATATTTAACTATTTTTCACCATTTTTGGCCAAAACCGAGCATTAAATTCACCAAATATTCATCTTTTATCCAAAAATTACCAACAATTCACAGAACTCATATTTTCATGTGTTTAACACCTCTGTAAAATTTCATGACCTAACTCTAAAGCATCAACAATCTGTCCAAATTTCCCAAAACCGAACATAACCGAATATACCTTTCGTTTCCCGCCACTACAAGCTACAAACTCGTCTTTCCGCCTTGTCTACCAATAAACACAGGGCCTACAACCAACATACCACAATACCAAGCAAGTTACACTCACGATCAAGCCTCTTACACTATAGTTTCGGTTATGATTCAAAAACAAAGATTTAAACCGTAAAAATTCGTTCTTGGTTCGTTTAACCCCTTTCTTGGACCAAGATCCCTTGTATAACCCGTATACATCACTTGATCATGCAAGAATCGGTTTTCATCTTTGAAACCTCATTTTCTTGCAATTAAACTCAAGAAACGAAGATGGAAACGTAAATAACTCGACCTTTACCTTGTTTTTCTTGCTCCAAAACTCGGTTTTTAGTTCATGGACTTGAGAGGAATTGATGAAAATTGTTGATTGTGTTAAAAAAAAGAAATAAGGGTTAGGGGAATCCCTTCCCAACCGATCGGAACCTTAAGGGGGTGGGGTGGGGCCCACCTCCTTCATTCTTGGCCACTCATTCGGATTTCCGTAATCTGGATAATGTTTTGGATAATCTGGTTCAGTTCGTTTTTCGGTTAAACGTTTAATTCGGCTTAAAACGAGGCCAAAACGGTTGTTTTTCGGCTAAAAATGAAATTTATATAAAACCGATTTAAAAACTTTAAAAACTTAAACCATGACATTTATTAACTCAAAACATCATATTATTAATTATCGCGCATCTTTTTCGGCTTGATCGATTGTCTCTTGCTCGGTTTGGTATTAAAGGTTTTGTTTAATGTACCGTCGTACCATTAAATCGAAATTCTTTTTATGTGCCGTACTTTACTTATCCCGAAGCATTAATGCTTCGTAAAATCACTAAATATCATATATCTCGTCTATAATTGAACCCTCGATTCGTTCGGGTTTCAATAACCATCAATCGATTAATCGCATATTCAATACGATAAATTATTTATTCACGCACAATTAATACAGTGAACCCTGTATTCTCGTATAGTTACTATGGTAACTCATGTACCCGACATTAAATATGACGTAACTATTGTCTACCGGTTAGGGTATACCGGGTTTCGTCGGAATCGTTACATTCTCCCCCCGTTAAGAAATTTCGTCCTCGAAATTTTACACGCTCACTATCCCTTTCCGAGGGAAAGGTGGGGGTTTTTCCTTCCGAATACACCCTCGCGTTACCAGGTATAATCTAGTCCTCGCTGTGAATTCCACTTAATCTTAATCAATAAAGCTTGGTGTGTCCAAACTGTTTAGTTTCCCCGTCCACTATCACTACGAAATTATTTATTATGTCAAGCACGTCTTCTATGAGTACCATCCATTACTAGTACTTTCGTTGCCTCATCGCTTAGGTATTTTTCAATCCGTATACATGGCAAAACATCATGTATAGTACTTAGTCCCTGGAGTACTTTAATCGACAAACTAAATGACCAATCATGGAGATAGTCTCATGAGGTCCAATATATTAAGGAGCTATTTTCGGTTTTGGCAAACCTCATATCACCTCTCTAAGGTGATGCCTTAAAAATGCCTTGTCACCTCTTTCCAATGACAATGGTTTCCTATGAATGTTGGCATAAATCCTTTGCCAATCTCGCGCTGCTTTCAACTCATCTTAAATATTATAAATCCGATTGGTTAATTCCCGAATCAATTCAAATCTTATGGCTTGATTGACGCCCATTTTCAATTTAACAAATTGGTGATAATTACTTCACCCAAAGAAAGCTTCAAGCTCTCGATGCTTCCTTCCCCGCCTTCCAATTATGGAACTAGGATGCTATTTCGATCTGAGATAATTGAAAATGGTACTCCATGACGAGATACCATTTCACCATCGGGAATTTGGGCAAGAATTCATTGTAATTTATTCCCACTATCATTGGCGAATTTTCTGTCGTTGTGGCGTTCCCTAGGGTTTTCGGTGTGCAGCCTTATCTCTTGCATAACTCAATTTTCACCAACACACGTAACCATATCTTTCTCCAAACTCGACCATTAATAAAAATCCTTTCAGATATCCGTATCATCAATAGTCAAATCCGATCCCGGATGTATGGATTATTTCGATCTATGCGCTTCGTCAATGATTAATTCACGAAGGTCATGGAGGGTCGGGATCCAAACCCGATTTTTGAAGTAGAGAATTTAGTCCACGCGCTGTTCGAAATTTTCCTCATTGCCGTAAGATTCCTTCTTTTCCAATTGTTCCTCTTTCAACGCCTCACGTTGAGCGACTCGAATCAGGTTCGAAGGTTCGACTGGACTATCATCCCCAGCACTCGCACTCACAATGGCTTAACCCGATCTGTAATTAACTAACTACCTTCTAGAAGAATTACCAAGATCCCTTCTTGGAGAATACGTGACCCATCAACCAATGAATGAAGGACAGCTGGCCAGTTTGTTATACCCATGCACATGCCCAGGGTTATTTTGTCCTATCATGAAGAGACACGTGTAACACCCCGCAACCGCAGCGGAAACGTAAACGGGATGCGACAGACACCTCTGATATCAACCACATTGTTTATAAAGAAAACTTAATGCATTAATATACTTCAAATTACATTATCTTGTATTTCATTACTGTCTAGGTGATACACGCATCATACAATACAATACACAATTCTATTTGTTATAATGTATTCTAACATCCTGCACACAAATCTTACACACATCAAGCACTTAGCACGTAAGCAATCACTTCATCTTAATTGTACCTGAAAAGCATGTGAGAAAACGGGTCAACTACAAATAGTTGGTGAGTTTCACAATTCGAGTAAACCATGATATATCAATATCAAAATATAATATTATCGATGTAATTATGCTGAGCCCACAAGTGAAACCTCTGTTAACCCAGAACACTTCCAATAACCTCTGGGGACACTGTTAACCCAGAACACTTCCAATAACCTCTGGGGACACTGTTAACCCAGAAACACATCGAATAACCTCTGGGGACACTGTTAACCCAGAAACACATTTAATACCCTCTGGGGACACTGTTAACCCAGAAACCCATTTAATAACCTCTGGGGACACTGTTAACCCAGAACACTGTTTCGGGCCTTACAATGTTAGCAACTCAGACAATTACCATCTTAGTACATTTCCGTACGATTCCCGTACAATAAACAATATATATAAATCCACGCAAATCCATGCGTTCAGTAAAATCCACGCAAATCCATGCGTTCAGTATGTACTTAAATATTTCAGTAGTAACATGCTTCCGGCCCGGGAAAACATTTAAAACAATTCAGAAAAAGGGGCTCGTGAAACTCACCTTAGCACATGCAAGCAGGTAACAACAATCATTATCAGTTAACACGTCCAATCTGTAATATGATCCCTACGATCGTTACTTTACACTTATTATTAATATAACTTTAACCAAGTTAAACGGTACATCTGGGGACACTGTTAACCCAGCACTGTACCCGTTCTGGGGGCAAGGTTAACCCAGAAACACTTTTCCGGACTCAGATTGTGATGTCGTTTAGAGTTCAATGGTCACAACTACTATTAGTCGTTTTTCTCGTTTTGCGTGCCTAGCACGGTTATCCGTTTTTATGTTTCAAAAATGAGTTTGGTCACACACGATCCGAAAATAGTGGTTGACTGATAATTTAATTAAAGATGTGAAATTATAGCTCGGTTTAGACGTCCCGATTGGCCGCTGGACCCGTTTCCGTCTTTGGCGTACCGGAAACTGTTAAAATAGGTTAAAATTACTCAAATCATCCGAATTATTTTCGGATGATTTATTTTTACTTGTTTAACTCATTTATATGAAAATAGTTCATTTTTAGGGTTTTTATACACCAGTCAGCTCGCTTAAGCGAACTTCACCGGTTTACGCGTTTTAACTTTAAAAGTTTGATAATTAGCACAAATAATTATCCGTTTACTCTCGGATCTTGAAATTTTGCACAAATCACTTTTTAACAGTGGGGAATTTTATAAAAATATTTCCAGAATTAATTTCTATATTTAAAATTTATTTATCTATTTTTAAACACCATTTAAACACTAAATATGTCGTAAATACCAAACGACCTTAGAAAAATCCCAAATTTTTCCTGGATGTCCCCTGCCGTCCACATAGTCCCCTGTAATTTTTCCAGAACGAAAATTATCTTTTACATGCCTTTTTTACTAAAACCGAGCAAGAAATCCCTAGACTAGTTTAACCGAAAAGCCTACTTAGACTTCTCCAACGGACCTCAAATTTTGTGTGTGACTTATACATGATATGAAAAGCTTATCTGAAATTTTCCAGAATTTTTCATGATATTTAACTATTTTTCACCATTTTTGGCCAAAACCGAGCATTAAATTCACCAAATATTCATCTTTTATCCAAAAATTACCAACAATTCACAGAACTCATATTTTCATGTGTTTAACACCTCTGTAAAATTTCATGACCTAACTCTAAAGCATCAACAATCTGTCCAAATTTCCCAAAACCGAACATAACCGAATATACCTTTCGTTTCCCGCCACTACAATCTACAAACTCGTCTTTCCGCCTTGTCTACCAATAAACACAGGGCCTACAACCAACATACCACAATACCAAGCAAGTTACACTCACGATCAAGCCTCTTACACTATAGTTTCGGTTATGATTCAAAAACAAAGATTTAAACCGTAAAAATTCGTTCTTGGTTCGTTTAACCCCTTTCTTGGACCAAGATCCCTTGTATAACCCGTATACATCACTTGATCATGCAAGAATCGGTTTTCATCTTTGAAACCTCATTTTCTTGCAATTAAACTCAAGAAACGAAGATGGAAACGTAAATAACTCGACCTTTACCTTGTTTTTCTTGCTCCAAAACTCGGTTTTTAGTTCATGGACTTGAGAGGAATTGATGAAAATTGTTGATTGTGTTAAAAAAAAGAAATAAGGGTTAGGGGAATCCCTTCCCAACCGATCGGAACCTTAAGGGGGTGGGGTGGGGCCCACCTCCTTCATTCTTGGCCACTCATTCGGATTTCCGTAATCTGGATAATGTTTTGGATAATCTGGTTCAGTTCGTTTTTCGGTTAAACGTTTAATTCGGCTTAAAACGAGGCCAAAACGGTTGTTTTTCGGCTAAAAATGAAATTTATATAAAACCGATTTAAAAACTTTAAAAACTTAAACCATGACATTTATTAACTCAAAACATCATATTATTAATTATCGCGCATCTTTTTCGGCTTGATCGATTGTCTCTTGCTCGGTTTGGTATTAAAGGTTTTGTTTAATGTACCGTCGTACCATTAAATCGAAATTCTTTTTATGTGCCGTACTTTACTTATCCCGAAGCATTAATGCTTCGTAAAATCACTAAATATCATATATCTCGTCTATAATTGAACCCTCGATTCGTTCGGGTTTCAATAACCATCAATCGATTAATCGCATATTCAATACGATAAATTATTTATTCACGCACAATTAATACAGTGAACCCTGTATTCTCGTATAGTTACTATGGTAACTCATGTACCCGACATTAAATATGACGTAACTATTGTCTACCGGTTAGGGTATACCGGGTTTCGTCGGAATCGTTACATTCTCCCCCCGTTAAGAAATTTCGTCCTCGAAATTTTACACGCTCACTATCCCTTTCCGAGGGAAAGGTGGGGGTTTTTCCTTCCGAATACACCCTCGCGTTACCAGGTATAATCTAGTCCTCGCTGTGAATTCCACTTAATCTTAATCAATAAAGCTTGGTGTGTCCAAACTGTTTAGTTTCCCCGTCCACTATCACTACGGAATTATTTATTATGTCAAGCACGTCTTCTATGAGTACCATCCATTACTAGTACTTTCGTTGCCTCATCGCTTAGGTATTTTTCAATCCGTATACATGGCAAAACATCATGTATAGTACTTAGTCCCTGGAGTACTTTAATCGACAAACTAAATGACCAATCATGGAGATAGTCTCATGAGGTCCAATATATTAAGGAGCTATTTTCGGTTTTGGCAAACCTCATATCACCTCTCTAAGGTGATGCCTTAAAAATGCCTTGTCACCTCTTTCCAATGACAATGGTTTCCTATGAATGTTGGCATAAATCCTTTGCCAATCTCGCGCTGCTTTCAACTCATCTTAAATATTATAAATCCGATTGGTTAATTCCCGAATCAATTCAAATCTTATGGCTTGATTGACGCCCATTTTCAATTTAACAAATTGGTGATAATTACTTCACCCAAAGAAAGCTTCAAGCTCTCGATGCTTCCTTCCCCGCCTTCCAATAATGGAACTAGGATGCTATTTCGATCTGAGATAATTGAAAATGGTACTCCATGACGAGATACCATTTCACCATCGGGAATTTGGGCAAGAATTCATTGTAATTTATTCCCACTATCATTGGCGAATTTTCTGTCGTTGTGGCGTTCCCTAGGGTTTTCGGTGTGCAGCCTTATCTCTTGCATAACTCAATTTTCACCAACACACGTAACCATATCTTTCTCCAAACTCGACCATTAATAAAAATCCTTTCAGATATCCGTATCATCAATAGTCAAATCCGATCCCGGATGTATGGATTATTTCGATCTATGCGCTTCGTCAATGATTAATTCACGAAGGTCATGGAGGGTCGGGATCCAAACCCGATTTTTGAAGTAGAGAATTTAGTCCACGCGCTGTTCGAAATTTTCCTCATTGCCGTAAGATTCCTTCTTTTCCAATTGTTCCTCTTTCAACGCCTCACGTTGAGCGACTCGAATCAGGTTCGAAGGTTCGACTGGACTATCATCCCCAGCACTCGCACTCACAATGGCTTAACCCGATCTTTCTTACTCAAGGCATCGGCTACGACGTTAGCCTTGCCAGGGTGATAACGGATGTCACAGTCATAATCGCTTAACAACTCGACCCATCTTCGTTGCCTCATATTCAGTTCCTTCTGATCAAATATGTGCTGCAAACTTTTATGATCGGTGAAGATGGTGCACTTCGTATCGTAGAGACAATGTCTCCACATTTTAAGTGCGTAGATAACCGCTCCCAGTTCTAAGTCGTGAGTAGTGTAATTTTACTCGTGTACTTTTAACTGTCGGGAAGCATAGGCTATAACCTTAATATACTGCGTCAACACGCATTCTAACCCTTTACGCGATGCGTCACAATACGCGACAAAACCATCGTCTCCATCGGGGAGACTTAAAATCGGCGCTTGGCACAATTTTAATGGTTTCTATCTTATTTGGATCTTTGTGACATCTTTGTTGCTTTACAACACGACCAAGGGATTATGCCTTCTTTATTCAAAATCACATTTTGAAAACTTCGCGTATAGCTCTTCTTGTTTTAACACTTCCACAATTTTCCTTAATCGTCGTTTGTGCTCTTCTTTACGTTGCGAATATATCAAAATATCATCAATGAATGCTATGACAAATTTGTCAAAGTAAGGTTTACTGACTCGATTCATGAGTTCCATGAATACTGCCTGCGCATTTGTTAACCCGAACGCATGAATAAGAATTCATAATGGCCGTAGCGAGTCCGCAACGCTGTTGCTGCAACGTCCTCCTCTTGGATTTTTCATTGGTGATAAATATATATAAGATCAATTTTCTAAAGATAAATCGCCCTTTGCAGTTGGTTAAACAGATCATTTACTTCGAAGAAGTTAATACCTATTCTTGATCGTCACTTTATTCAATTCTCCCTAATCAACACATATCCTAACACTTCCGTCCTTCATTTCCCAATTAAAACTGGTGCACCCCATGGCGACTAACTAGGTCGTATAAAACCTTTATCCAATAATTCTTGCATTTCAGTTGGCGCAAGTCGGTAAAATGCTTTAGCAACAGGGCCAGCTTGAGGTATTAAATCGATTCTGAATTCGACCTGTCGGGTTGGCGGTAATCCAGGAAGTTCTTCTGGGAAAACTTCTGGATATTTAAGTATCACTGAAACATCTTCTATATGTTTTCTTTTAAATACTTTGGCAATCGCGTTTGTTATATACACCACGTCTTCTTGTCGTAAATATTATAACATCTCAAGATGAGATTAGAGTGGTAACATAATACCGTACACTTTTCTCTGTATCTAATCGCTTCATCGTCCGAATGAGAGCTTCTAATCATCTTCTTTTCATATTTGATTTCAGCTTCATGTTGAGTTAGCAAATCCATGTTAACTATTACGTCAAAACTTCTTAACTTTACTGGTCGTAGGTCAATAAGGAAATGATTAATCGTTCAGAGTAATAGGACAATTCCGAACAGTTTAGTTAACCATTAGGGATTTACCGTTAGCGATTCCACCGTATGGGGTTCTATAGTTTCACTAATCGGTATCTTTCCAAATGATAGGAGGTTAGCAGGAACTAACTTCTATCGACGACCGTAAAAATATCGCTGAAGCCCATTGATTTAAAACTACAACGTACTTAATACCACCTTTGGATCATGACGTGCTTTATTCGAATTACTCCCAAAAGCACGGCTCCTTGCTTGATCCGAGGTTGATGCTTGTCTTGAGGTTCGTCTTCCAACGACACCTTGGTTCAACTTTGGGCAATTTCTCTTGAAACGTTCTGTACTGCCACATTCATAGCAAGTACAACTGTTTGGCATAATTTGATTTCTTTGGATGGATTGTTATTGAGGTTGTTGGGTTCGGAGTGGTTGTACACGAATGGGTTGGGGTTGCCGGTCCACATGGCTTCAGTTGGTTCTACAATTGGGGCATTACGTCCATCTTTACCATACCTGTGGCCTACTATCACCCGACATTCTTCTTTCTGCCGATAACTATATTTTCCACATTTAAGGAAGGACCCTTTATGCGGTTCATGTTTTCACACCAGAACTAGTCTTAGTATAATTCTGGGTTGTAGGACATACCTACTTATTCACAAGTCTATCTTGCACTATACCTTTATCATTTCCCTTCTTTAACACTCGACGTTTCACCTAACGTCCTTCCATTCCGCTTCCCATAGAATCAAATATATCAATGCTGGCTTGTGACACAACCCTTCCAAAGGTTGTATATTTTACAGGGTTGACTATACTCCTTATCGATGGAGTTAGCTCCCAATATAGCGCTCACTTCGCTTAATTTCAGGAGTAATTAGCCAAGTTACCAGACATGACAATTCCTTCAAACGATTAGCGTGTTCTAAGTGATCAGCACACAACATTTCTATCTTTCATAGCTCAGTTTCCAATCTCTGAGTTTAATTACTCGAATAAAAGTGCTCTAGCACAAGAATTTTAAATCCTGACCATATCATCTGAGCAATAATTTTCTAACTATAATTTTGTACCATCGTGTTCCATCCCGATACAACATAATCTACCAACATATATGTAGCATATTTCACTACACAATGTTCTAGACTCTTACCAATATCCTTAACCATTTCGATCTTTTCTATCCACTCGCTAATCTATTCCTCCCTTTACCATCAGTAAACTATTAATAATCCCCTTAACACAGCCGATAAACATATCCTTCATACCGGATCTAATTCATTACGACTACTATTCATGTTTAGTTTATAACTAATACTTGTAGTCATAATAGTATTCGGTGGGACATTATCACTCTTAGTAATACCACTAAGAATTGAAATATTCATAATCATGTGATTGCTCGATCTATAATTCTGCGATCACATTTGCATCAACACTAGCAGTGATCTGTGATACTACATTCGGTATCATCATCTGCTATCTTTGAGCAATCAACCGAATCATATCAATCTCCATCATTGGAGTTACTCTTTTTATGTCATTCTGCCGTACTCATCCCGTACGCAGTAATCAATACTAATCTCACCGTATAACTCGTTACCAGTTCAATCATAACAGCAGGTACACATACACACCAAATATTATCATACATATTACACATACCAGTATCTAGTATATATGTCCCACAAGTATAATAACATATGGACTTAACCTGACGTCGGTTAACTTTTAAATACGCTTCATAACCCTTGTCACCAACTGACATAGAGATCTTCTCAACAAAGATCAATGTTTAATATGCTTGATTTCAATATCCGTCTGCATGTCAGCATAACCGATACATGCTCACCGTGAGCACCAAACGATTACATACCACGGAGTTATAATATCCGTGTTTATTCGTATATCCGGCATACACAGTATACCTCCTACGAACGAACAACCAACTATGCTATAATGATTCCAACACTTCTTTGTGTATAGGTAATCATTCTATTCGAGCATACATGGGTGTAAACATCTAACGGATGTAAGGATAACATAGGGATTTGCAAGGTTCAAGGTAATTGCGCAACATGGGTTGCCTTCAAATATTATTAATTACTATTATGGGAAACTCTACACTTGCTTAGTCAATGTCCTCAGGCGTTCTAGGTTTGCTAAAATAGGTAATTCTCGATCTGAAGTTGGTCTGTCTCATATGTTTGTGAGTGAGCAATACATATATATATATTTCAATATATTATTTTATTTTATTTTATTTATTTACTCCTTTACCTTAATGGAATAAGAATGGGTTCAGGTACAGGTCCATCCGTACGTGAGGGTCGGCGGTTCGGGTGAACATATGGGGTTATTAGGATATACGGTACCGGTGTTGGTAGGGTAAGGGATTTATCAATTTTGGTTGGGAGTGACGGTTACTAGATATTTCTGGTTAATGTCAAACGGGAGATCTAACTTGGTACTATCATAATTATGACCCGATAAGTCAGACTCATCATCAACCGATGCTCTTAGAACTTTCAGCATCCTCGGTACTTTTATTATTTCATCCCCCGGTTCCTTATCCGGGTCCCATTTCTCAATACATGTACCCACAAGATATGCACGTATATATATATACACATTAGCACACATAAATAATATTATATACTTTACACATATGTTGCCATTTTTACCTATTAATGTTCCCCGTGACTTACCCTGAATTCCCTCGTGCGGACAAGTCTGTTATTATGTTCCGGACCATAATAACCCACTTGTCCATCCAAGTTCATCCAGCTCTCGTCACTATAAATTATTAGTTGATATTCAGATCCTATAATACTTGAGCTACTGGTTATATTTTAGGTATCTTTTAAAGACATCCTAATTCTTTTATAACCAATGGCTCTAATACCAAGTTCTGTAACACCCCGCAACCGCAGCGGAAACGTAAACGGGATGCGACAGACACCTCTGATATCAACCACATTGTTTATAAAGAAAACTGAATGCATTAATATACTTCAAATTACATTATCTTGTATTTCATTACTGTCTAGGTGATACACGCATCATACAATACAGTACACAATTCTATTTGTTATAATGTATTCTAACATCCTGCACACAAATCTTACACACATCAAGCACTTAGCACGTAAGCAATCACTTCATCTTAATTGTACCTGAAAAGCATGTGAGAAAACGGGTCAACTACGAATAGTTGGTGAGTTTCACAATTCGAGTAAACCATGATATATCAATATCAAAATATAATATTATCGATGTAATTATGCTGAGCCCACAAGTGAAACCTCTGTTAACCCAGAACACTTCCAATAACCTCTGGGGACACTGTTAACCCAGAACACTTCCAATAACCTCTGGGGACACTGTTAACCCAGAAACACATCGAATAACCTCTGGGGACACTGTTAACCTAGAAACACATTTAATACCCTCTGGGGACACTGTTAACCCAGAAACCCATTTAATAACCTCTGGGGACACTGTTAACCCAGAACACTGTTTCGGGCCTTACAATGTTAGCAACTCAGACAATTACCATCTTAGTACATTTCCGTACGATTCCCGTACAATAAACAATATATATAAATCCACGCAAATCCATGCGTTCAGTAAAATCCACGCAAATCCATGCGTTCAGTATGTACTTAAATATTTCAGTAGTAACATGCTTCCGGCCCGGGAAAACATTTAAAACAATTCAGAAAAAGGGGCTCGTGAAACTCACCTTAGCACATGCAAGCAGGTAACAACAATCATTATCAGTTAACACGTCCAATCTGTAATATGATCCCTACGATCGTTACTTTACACTTATTATTAATATAACTTTAACCAAGTTAAACGGTACATCTGGGGACACTGTTAACCCAGCACTGTACCCGTTCTGGGGGCAAGGTTAACCCAGAAACACTTTTCCGGACTCAGATTGTGATGTCGTTTAGAGTTCAATGGTCACAACTACTATTAGTCGTTTTTCTCGTTTTGCGTGCCTAGCACGGTTATCCGTTTTTATGTTTCAAAAATGAGTTTGGTCACACACGATCCGAAAATAGTGGTTGACTGATAATTTAATTAAAGATGTGAAATTATAGCTCGGTTTAGACGTCCCGATTGGCCGCGGGACCCGTTTCCGTCTTTGGCGTACCGGAAACTGTTAAAATAGGTTAAAATTACTCAAATCATCCGAATTATTTTCGGATGATTTATTTTTACTTGTTTAACTCATTTATATGAAAATAGTTCATTTTTAGGGTTTTTATACACCAGTCAGCTCGCTTAAGCGAACTTCACCGGTTTACGCGTTTTAACTTTAAAAGTTTGATAATTAGCACAAATAATTATCCGTTTACTCTCGGATCTTGAAATTTTGCACAAATCACTTTTTAACAGTGGGAAATTTTATAAAAATATTTCCAGAATTAATTTCTATATTTAAAATTTATTTATCTATTTTTAAACACCATTTAAACACTAAATATGTCGTAAATACCAAACGACCTTAGAAAAATCCCAAATTTTTCCTGGATGTCCCCTGCCGTCCACATAGTCCCCTGTAATTTTTCCAGAACAAAAATTATCTTTTACATGCCTTTTTTACTAAAACCGAGCAAGAAATCCCTAGACTAGTTTAACCGAAAAGCCTACTTAGACTTCTCCAACGGACCTCAAATTTTGTGTGTGACTTATACATGATATGAAAAGCTTATCTGAAATTTTCCAGAATTTTTCATGATATTTAACTATTTTTCACCATTTTTGGCCAAAACCGAGCATTAAATTCACCAAATATTCATCTTTTATCCAAAAATTACCAACAATTCACAGAACTCATATTTTCATGTGTTTAACACCTCTGTAAAATTTCATGACCTAACTCTAAAGCATCAACAATCTGTCCAAATTTCCCAAAACCGAACATAACCGAATATACCTTTCGTTTCCCGCCACTACAAGCTACAAACTCGTCTTTCCGCCTTGTCTACCAATAAACACAGGGCCTACAACCAACATACCACAATACCAAGCAAGTTACACTCACGATCAAGCCTCTTACACTATAGTTTCGGTTATGATTCAAAAACAAAGATTTAAACCGTAAAAATTCGTTCTTGGTTCGTTTAACCCCTTTCTTGGACCAAGATCCCTTGTATAACCCGTATACATCACTTGATCATGCAAGAATCGGTTTTCATCTTTGAAACCTCATTTTCTTGCAATTAAACTCAAGAAACGAAGATGGAAACGTAAATAACTCGACCTTTACCTTGTTTTTCTTGCTCCAAAACTCGGTTTTTAGTTCATGGACTTGAGAGGAATTGATGAAAATTGTTGATTGTGTTAAAAAAAAGAAATAAGGGTTAGGGGAATCCCTTCCCAACCGATCGGAACCTTAAGGGGGTGGGGTGGGGCCCACCTCCTTCATTCTTGGCCACTCATTCGGATTTCCGTAATCTGGATAATGTTTTGGATAATCTGGTTCAGTTCGTTTTTCGGTTAAACGTTTAATTCGGCTTAAAACGAGGCCAAAACGGTTGTTTTTCGGCTAAAAATGAAATTTATATAAAACCGATTTAAAAACTTTAAAAACTTAAACCATGACATTTATTAACTCAAAACATCATATTATTAATTATCGCGCATCTTTTTCGTCTTGATCGATTGTCTCTTGCTCGGTTTGGTATTAAAGGTTTTGTTTAATGTACCGTCGTACCATTAAATCGAAATTCTTTTTATGTGCCGTACTTTACTTATCCCGAAGCATTAATGCTTCGTAAAATCACTAAATATCATATATCTCGTCTATAATTGAACCCTCGATTCGTTCGGGTTTCAATAACCATCAATCGATTAATCGCATATTCAATACGATAAATTATTTATTCACGCACAATTAATACAGTGAACCCTGTATTCTCGTATAGTTACTATGGTAACTCATGTACCCGACATTAAATATGACGTAACTATTGTCTACCGGTTAGGGTATACCGGGTTTCGTCGGAATCGTTACATTCTCCCCCCGTTAAGAAATTTCGTCCTCGAAATTTTACACGCTCACTATCCCTTTCCGAGGGAAAGGTGGGGGTTTTTCCTTCCGAATACACCCTCGCGTTACCAGGTATAATCTAGTCCTCGCTGTGAATTCCACTTAATCTTAATCAATAAAGCTTGGTGTGTCCAAACTGTTTAGTTTCCCCGTCCACTATCACTACGGAATTATTTATTATGTCAAGCACGTCTTCTATGAGTACCATCCATTACTAGTACTTTCGTTGCCTCATCGCTTAGGTATTTTTCAATCCGTATACATGGCAAAACATCATGTATAGTACTTAGTCCCTGGAGTACTTTAATCGACAAACTAAATGACCAATCATGGAGATAGTCTCATGAGGTCCAATATATTAAGGAGCTATTTTCGGTTTTGGCAAACCTCATATCACCTCTCTAAGGTGATGCCTTAAAAATGCCTTGTCACCTCTTTCCAATGACAATGGTTTCCTATGAATGTTGGCATAAATCCTTTGCCAATCTCGCGCTGCTTTCAACTCATCTTAAATATTATAAATCCGATTGGTTAATTCCCGAATCAATTCAAATCTTATGGCTTGATTGACGCCCATTTTCAATTTAACAAATTGGTGATAATTACTTCACCCAAAGAAAGCTTCAAGCTCTCGATGCTTCCTTCCCCGCCTTCCAATAATGGAACTAGGATGCTATTTCGATCTGAGATAATTGAAAATGGTACTCCATGACGAGATACCATTTCACCATCGGGAATTTGGGCAAGAATTCATTGTAATTTATTCCCACTATCATTGGCGAATTTTCTGTCGTTGTGGCGTTCCCTAGGGTTTTCGGTGTGCAGCCTTATCTCTTGCATAACTCAATTTTCACCAACACACGTAACCATATCTTTCTCCAAACTCGACCATTAATAAAAATCCTTTCAGATATCCGTATCATCAATAGTCAAATCCGATCCCGGATGTATGGATTATTTCGATCTATGCGCTTCGTCAATGATTAATTCACGAAGGTCATGGAGGGTCGGGATCCAAACCCGATTTTTGAAGTAGAGAATTTAGTCCACGCGCTGTTCGAAATTTTCCTCATTGCCGTAAGATTCCTTCTTTTCCAATTGTTCCTCTTTCAACGCCTCACGTTGAGCGACTCGAATCAGGTTCGAAGGTTCGACTGGACTATCATCCCCAGCACTCGCACTCACAATGGCTTAACCCGATCTTTCTTACTCAAGGCATCGGCTACGACGTTAGCCTTGCCAGGGTGATAACGGATGTCACAGTCATAATCGCTTAACAACTCGACCCATCTTCGTTGCCTCATATTCAGTTCCTTCTGATCAAATATGTGCTGCAAACTTTTATGATCGGTGAAGATGGTGCACTTCGTATCGTAGAGACAATGTCTCCACATTTTAAGTGCGTAGATAACCGCTCCCAGTTCTAAGTCGTGAGTAGTGTAATTTTACTCGTGTACTTTTAACTGTCGGGAAGCATAGGCTATAACCTTAATATACTGCGTCAACACGCATTCTAACCCTTTACGCGATGCGTCACAATACGCGACAAAACCATCGTCTCCATCGGGGAGACTTAAAATCGGCGCTTGGCACAATTTTAATGGTTTCTATCTTATTTGGATCTTTGTGACATCTTTTTTGCTTTACAACACGACCAAGGGATTATGCCTTCTTTATTCAAAATCACATTTTGAAAACTTCGCGTATAGCTCTTCTTGTTTTAACACTTCCACAATTTTCCTTAATCGTCGTTTGTGCTCTTCTTTACGTTGCGAATATATCAAAATATCATCAATGAATGCTATGACAAATTTGTCAAAGTAAGGTTTACTGACTCGATTCATGAGTTCCATGAATACTGCCTGCGCATTTGTTAACCCGAACGGCATGAATAAGAATTCATAATGGCCGTAGCGAGTCCGCAACGCTGTTGCTGCAACGTCCTCCTCTTGGATTTTTCATTTGGTGATAAATATATATAAGATCAATTTTCTAAAGATAAATCGCCCTTTGCAGTTGGTTAAACAGATCATTTACTTCGAAGAAGTTAATACCTATTCTTGATCGTCACTTTATTCAATTCTCCCTAATCAACACATATCCTAACACTTCCGTCCTTCATTTCCCAATTAAAACTGGTGCACCCCATGGCGACTAACTAGGTCGTATAAAACCTTTATCCAATAATTCTTGCATTTCAGTTGGCGCAAGTCGGTAAAATGCTTTAGCAACAGGGCCAGCTTGAGGTATTAAATCGATTCTGAATTCGACCTGTCGGGTTGTGTGACACCCGGTAAATTCCCAATCCCTTAAAACTAAGTAATCAACCTAATAATTAGGTGATTGTAAATATTAAGCGCGCCATGTTGGTCAGCGCGTGCATTTGTTATGTGCGCCCTGCGCGAGCGCGCCATGTTAGTCAGCGCGTGCATTTGTTATGTGCGCCCTGCGCGAGCGCGCCATGTTAGTCAGCGCGTGCATTTGTTATGTGCGCCCTGCGCGAGCGCGCCATGTTAGTCAGCGCGTGCATTTGTTATGTGCGCCCTGCGCGAGCGCGCCATGTTAGCGCGTGCATTTGTTATGTGCAACCTGCGCGAGCGCACCATGTTAAGAACCAGCGTGAGCATATGTTATATGCGCCATGCGTGAATGTTTTGGCTTTATGTTTTCATGTAAAACGTTATGTTGTCTATGGGTTGACCATCCCGCATGATGCTAAGGCGGGTGCATCCTACATCGTTTATGCGCGTGCGGAAGGGAACTAACCCCCCCGCATGGCGGGAACATTGAGAGCTAGTTTGTCTGAAGCTCCAAGATGGAATTGACTTCAACATGACTGATCACTATGTTGAAATACCAAGACCACCTGGAGAATCTACAAATGAAACTCAATATCCCCAACTGCGAGAAGGTTACGCACCTACCCGCAGCAAAGAAATGTCCTACACGCAGAAAGCTATGCGCACAAAGTGATGCGCACAGAACACTTAGTCTATTCTCCAGACATAAGGAGATTACTCCCGCCCAAAAGGAAACAGTAGCGTGTTTCAGGGATTTTTCCACTTTTTACTGTACACTGACAAAAGTACCTGAAAAAGCACACTGTAACATGAAAAGTCAACTGTCAGCCACCCTATTCTCACCAACCCCAGACCTGCATGTCCTGTCCAAATCAAATCAAGATCTTTTGTTCACTCCTCCACTTTTAAGTAAACAATAAACAATAATAATTTCCATACTTTATCATCATTACACCTAGATATGAAAAGATTTCAATCCCCTAAAGCAAGGGATTGTGTTCCCTTGAGTTTGCCTATAAATATCTAACCTAAATTATCACTCAAAACACACTCCAAAGAACTGCAAACTTGCACTAATCATCTCCCGAGCATCCGTTATTTTCGATTCCGTTCCAGTTACTAGGTAAGCCGAGGTTATAACCTTGAGATCTACTTTCCAACCCTTATATTCTCCTATTTCTTGATCTTAATATATATACTTCTTGTTATTTAATCGTATTCTAGACCTTCAAATTCCGAGGCCAACACCAAGAAAACCCGAATCTCGATTAATCCCTTAACAAGAACCACAGGTGAGTCTCACAGCCCCTATTTTCACTGTTTTCACTATTTTTAAACTGTTTTCGGGGCGAGGGACACGTACTTAAATAATGTTTTATCATGGTATACTTACAAGCTATGCAAGCGATTATGTGTTTAAGTTATGTTTCATGATGAGTAATGCAAACGGTTATCTAAGGTTTTCGATGTATGTGCGCTAGAACTCGAGTAAGTGATCACTTTACCATTGGAACTCTAAGGGTAGGGACTGCTGGTTTGATCCACCCACTCGTAGGGGTCGCACCTCTTTGCATGGACGAGTGCCTAGTATGGTCATGGGGCAGTACTATGGGTTTGAACCCGCTCGTAGGGGTCGCGCCTCTTTGCATGGACGAGCGCCTTGTTTTCCGGCACAACGTCCGCGCGTAACCCGCGGGACGGAATTATTATTTTAGCTCGTAGTGGCAGCGCCACTTTGCATGGACGAGCACATGTTCCTGAAACGTTCGCGCGTAACCCGCGGGACGGTATTACTTATTTTAGCTCGTAGTGGCAGCGCCACTTTGCATAGACGAGCACAGTTCCCAGAAATGTTCGCAGCGTAACCCGCGGAACGATTTTATCAGAATATGTTGATATAACTATGTCTTACCAAGCATGTGTTTTAATGATGCTATCAGAATTATGTTTCAGAATGATTTGTATCAAGATTATGATGCAATACGATTTATCAAGTTACTAAAACTTGTGAACTCACTCAGTTTATACTGATTCAAATGTTTTTACGTGTCTTTCAGGAGATAACTAGGTAGCGCATGGAGTCACACTTAGAGCACCTCACGCTGAACATCTAAACTAGCTTTTTGGAAGATTTTAGTTCTATCCCTTCGATGCGCGTGGTTGTTCCCGCCGCGCATGGGGATATGGCGTGGAAATCTTCAATAATTTTTATACTTGGATGTTTTTAAAATTTTTAAAACAATGTAATGTATTTGTATTAAACTTTTCATGCGCAATGAAAATCTTACTTTGAATGTTTGCAATGGCCCGTGCTTAAGTATCAATTCCCACTCGCGCGCGCCCGGCTGTTTCCGCCGCTCAGGGCCGGGTGTGACAGATTGGTATCAGAGCACTGGTTATAGCGAACTAGGAAAAGAAGTTTTAACCTAGACTATAACCGTTGGGGAATCGCATGAAATATTTTTCAAAGAATATTTTCAAAAGAAACTATACACACACTTAGGAACACGGGTCACACTGTCTAGTAAATAATGATAACATTATGTGCTCAGAGTACATGCGCTAAGTCTGATATTTTCACTCTTTTAAAGCGAGAATGCCTCCAACTAAAGCCAAGGGAATTACCATGACACCCGAGGAACTCGCGGAAATAATCGCGCAGGCGATTGCGACGCATGAGGCCAGCAAGGCCGAATCAAGTCAGGGTCGTCAGAATGAGACCCCAGAACCCGAATCAGGAGCCTTGGACAAAGGATGCTCCTATAAGACATTCATGGCCTGTAAGCCTTGGCCATTCAAGGGAACCGAAGGGGCCATTGGGCTCTACAACTGGATTGACAAGATGGAGACAGTTCTCTCCATTAGCGGATGTAGTGAGAACCAGAAGGTCCTTTACGCGACCTGTATGTTCCAAGAGGCAGCTTCGTCTTGGTGGAAGCTTCAAACGAAAACATTGGGGCGAGAAGTTGCTCTCCACAAGACCTGGGAGGAACTGAAGGAGATGATGATGAGGAAGTTCTGCTCTCGCGCAGAAATCCAGAATCTACAACAGGAATTCTGGAACCACACCATGGTAGGAACGGATATCGACGCCTACAACAACCGGTTCAACGAACTTTGCCAGTTGGTGCCAGACATGGCAAACACGGAGGAAAAGAAGATCGAGAGGTATATTTTTGGGTTACCTCCTGTTGTTAGGGTTCCACTCAACGCCGCAGCGCCTCCAACCTTTGATGAGGCGGTAGCGCGGGCCATCACCCTTACAAGGGATACGATCCGTGCGGGTATGTTGACTACGCGCGGAATCGAGCAGCGAACCTCTGATCCCAAGAGGAAATGGAACTCTCACCACCGAGGGTCCGACACCAAGCAGCCACCGTTCAAGAAGCAGGAAAGCGCAAGGGTTTACGCGATTCAGGCCGCGGAGCCACCACGAAAAGGATACAGCGGGCCTCGCCCATGGTGCAACAAATGCAAGTATCACCACGAGGGTGAATGCGCAAGAATCGAATGTGCCAAATGTGGCAGACCAGGGCACAAGACGATGAATTGCCGTATCAGAGAAGCTGGAGCAAGCGACAACTGCTACGCATGCGGGAAGCCAGGGCATTTTAGTCGGGATTGCCCGCAAAAGGGGAACCAAGCTCGCGGGAGAGCTTTTGTGATCGGCGCAGGCGAAGCTAAAGAAGAGCCGAATGTGGTAACCGGTACGTTTTTGCTTAACGGACATTTTGCATCTGTCTTATTTGATACTGGCGCTGACCTAAGTTTTATATCCGCCGAGTTTAAAGACTCCCTAGGCCTAGCAACCAGTAGGCTAGACACGCCTTATACTATAGAACTAGCCAATGGTAGGCAGTTATGCGCGAACGAAAGAACTGAACAATGTGTTATAGTCATGGGAGGTCACGGGTTCAATATTAACTTGTTGCCAATAGACTTGGGAAGTTTTGACATTGTGGTAGGTATGGATTGGTTAGTTGAGAACCGCGCGGAAGTTATTTGCCATGAGAAGCAGGTTCGGATCCCACTGTTGAACGGAGAAACCTTGGTAATTCAAGGGGAAAGAAGGGGAGTTGCGACGAAACTGATTTCGTGCCTAAAGGCGCGAAAGTGCCTAAGGAAAGGGTGCTACGCCTTCCTGGCGCATGTCGTAGAGAAGAAAGGAGATGAGCGAAGAATTGAAGACTTACCAGTAGTGCGCGAATTTCCAGAAGTTTTTCCTGAAGATTTGCCCGGATTACCGCCGCCGCGACAAGTCGAGTTTCGTATTGATTTAGTTCCAGGAGCTGCGCCAGTACCTCGAGCGCCTTATCGACTAGCTCCATCTGAGATGCAAGAGCTATCCAATCAGTTACAGGAACTATTGGATAAGGGTTTCATACGCCCAAGCTTTTCACCTTGGGGAGCTCCAGTACTGTTTGTTAAGAAGAAGGATGGTTCGTTCAGAATGTGTATTGACTACAGGGAGCTGAACAAGCTGACAGTCAAGAATCGGTACCCCTTACCGAGGATTGACGACTTATTTGACCAGTTGCAGGGATCCAGTTATTATTCGAAGATAGATCTACGGTCAGGATACCACCAACTTAGGGTCCATGAGGAAGATGTGCCGAAAACAGCCTTCCGAACTAGATACGGCCATTATGAGTTCTTAGTAATGCCTTTCGGGCTAACTAATGCGCCGGCTGTGTTCATGGATCTGATGAACCGCGTGTGCAAACCATACTTGGACAAATTTGTGATTGTGTTTATAGATGATATTCTGATTTACTCACGGACCAAGGCCGAGCATGAGCAACACCTGAGATTGATTTTGGAATTGTTGAGGAAAGAAAAGTTGTATGCGAAGTTTTCCAAGTGCGAGTTTTGGCTTAGAGAAGTTCACTTTCTCGGTCACGTTGTAAACGAGAAAGGAATTCACGTTGATCCTTCCAAAGTCAAAGCCATCGAAAACTGGGAAGCGCCAAAAACCCCAACTGAGGTGAGGCAATTCCTAGGACTAGCTGGCTACTATCGACGCTTCATTGAGAACTTCTCCAAAATAGCTCTACCTCTGACCGCGCTAACTCAGAAAGACAAGAAGTTTGTTTGGGGCGAAAATCAGGAAACAGCATTTCAAATGTTGAAACAGAAGTTATGTAGTGCGCCAATTTTGTCTTTGCCCGAGGGGATGGATGACATTGTTGTTTACTGCGACGCTTCACATCAGGGACTTGGATGTGTCCTTATGCAGCGAGACAAAGTCATAGCGTATGCCTCACACCAACTCAAGACCAATGAAAAGAACTACACAACGCATGATTTAGAACTTGGAGCGGTTGTCTTCGCGCTAAAGATTTGGCGCCATTACCTCTATGGTACAAAGTGTATAATCTTTACGGATCACAAGAGCCTTCAGCATATATTTGATCAAAAGGATTTAAACATGAGGCAACGAAGATGGGTGGAGTTGTTGAACGATTATGATTGTGAGATTAAGTACCACCCTGGAAAGGCGAATGTGGTAGCAGACGCGCTAAGTAGGAAGGAGCGAATAAAAACGCTACGAGTCAAGGCTCTAAGGTTGACCATTCGCGCAGATCTCTCTACCCGCATCCGAGACGCTCAGCAAGAAGCCTTGAAACCAGAGTTTGTTAAAAACGAATGCCTTGGGGGTATGGTTAAGAATTTGGAACTTAAAGAGAACGGCAATCTATATTTCGCTAACCGCATATGGGTCCCTCTCAAGGGAGGATTGCGCGAGCAGGTATTGAACGAAGCTCACAAGACGCGGTATTCCGTACATCCTGGCGCAGACAAGATGTACCAAGATGTTAAAACGCTGTATTGGTGGCCCAATCTTAAAGGCGCCATCGCGACGTATGTCAGTAAGTGCCTGACGTGTTCGAAGGTAAAGGCTGAATACCAGAAACCATCAGGGTTGCTTCAGCAGCCAGAAATTCCCATGTGGAAGTGGGAACAAATCTCTATGGACTTCATCACCAAACTGCCAAGGACACCTGGGGGTTATGACACAATATGGGTTATTGTGGATCGGCTAACTAAGTCAGCGCACTTCCTGCCTATCAAGGAAACCGATAAGATGGAAAAGTTAGCCCGACTGTATATTCGAGAAGTAGTTTCAAAACATGGAGTCCCAGTGTCCATCATTTCTGATAGAGATAGTCGGTTCACATCAAGGTTTTGGAGATCGTTACAAGGGGCTTTAGGTACTCGTCTTGACATGAGTACGGCATATCATCCTCAAACGGATGGGCAAAGCGAGCGAACAATCCAGACATTGGAAGATATGCTACGCGCATGCGCAATCGATTTCGAAGGTAGCTGGGATACTCATCTCCCATTGGTTGAATTTTCTTACAACAACAGCTATCACACAAGCATTAAGGCTGCGCCGTTCGAAGCTTTGTATGGGCGCAAGTGTAGATCCCCACTGTGCTGGGCTGAAGTGGGTGACAAGCAAATGACTGGTCCAGAGTTGATCCAAGAAACAACAGACAAGATTTTTCAGATAAGGGATCGCCTTAAGACAGCGCGCGACAGACAGAAGAGCTACGCAGATGTGCGAAGGGAACCATTGGAATTTCAAGTAGGGGATAAAGTACTTTTGAAAGTCTCTCCATGGAAAGGAGTCCCCCGTTTCGGCAAGCGAGGAAAGTTGAATCCGCGCTTCATTGGACCATTCGAGATCCTGGAAAGGATCGGTCCGGTTGCTTATAAACTCCGTTTACCCGCCGAACTCAGTGGAGTTCATAATACGTTTCATGTGTCCAACCTCAAAAAGTGCTTATCTGACGAAACGTTGATTTTGCCGATGGAAGAGATTCACATCGACAAACAGCTGCACTTCATAGAAGAACCTATAGCGGTAACCGATTGGAAAGAACAAAAGTTACGCAGGAGCAAAATCAAGTTAGTAAAGGTCCAATGGAACTCGAGGCATGGGCCTGAATTCACTTGGGAAAGAGAAGACCAAATGCGCAAGAAATACCCACACCTCTTTCAGAACATGGCTTCTGCCAGCAACGTCTCCTAAATTTCGGGACGAAATTCGTTTAACGAGGGGAGAATGTGACACCCGGTAAATTCCCAATCCCTTAAAACTAAGTAATCAACCTAATAATTAGGTGATTGTAAATATTAAGCGCGCCATGTTAGTCAGCGCGTGCATTTGTTATGTGCGCCCTGCGCGAGCGCGCCATGTTAGTCAGCGCGTGCATTTGTTATGTGCGCCCTGCGCGAGCGCGCCATGTTAGTCAGCGCGTGCATTTGTTATGTGCGCCCTGCGCGAGCGCGCCATGTTAGTCAGCGCGTGCATTTGTTATGTGCGCCCTGCGCGAGCGCGCCATGTTAGCGCGTGCATTTGTTATGTGCAACCTGCGCGAGCGCACCATGTTAAGAACCAGCGTGAGCATATGTTATATGCGCCATGCGTGAATGTTTTGGCTTTATGTTTTCATGTAAAACGTTATGTTGTCTATGGGTTGACCATCCCGCATGATGCTAAGGCGGGTGCATCCTACATCGTTTATGCGCGTGCGGAAGGGAACTAACCCCCCCGCATGGCGGGAACATTGAGAGCTAGTTTGTCTGAAGCTCCAAGATGGAATTGACTTCAACATGACTGATCACTATGTTGAAATACCAAGACCACCTGGAGAATCTACAAATGAAACTCAATATCCCCAACTGCGAGAAGGTTACGCACCTACCCGCAGCAAAGAAATGTCCTACACGCAGAAAGCTATGCGCACAAAGTGATGCGCACAGAACACTTAGTCTATTCTCCAGACATAAGGAGATTACTCCCGCCCAAAAGGAAACAGTAGCGTGTTTCAGGGATTTTTCCACTTTTTACTGTACACTGACAAAAGTACCTGAAAAAGCACACTGTAACATGAAAAGTCAACTGTCAGCCACCCTATTCTCACCAACCCCAGACCTGCATGTCCTGTCCAAATCAAATCAAGATCTTTTGTTCACTCCTCCACTTTTAAGTAAACAATAAACAATAATAATTTCCATACTTTATCATCATTACACCTAGATATGAAAAGATTTCAATCCCCTAAAGCAAGGGATTGTGTTCCCTTGAGTTTGCCTATAAATATGTAACCTAAATTATCACTCAAAACACACTCCAAAGAACTGCAAACTTGCACTAATCATCTCCCGAGCATCCGTTATTTTCGATTCCGTTCCAGTTACTAGGTAAGCCGAGGTTATAACCTTGAGATCTACTTTCCAACCCTTATATTCTCCTATTTCTTGATCTTAATATATATACTTCTTGTTATTTAATCGTATTCTAGACCTTCAAATTCCGAGGCCAACACCAAGAAAACCCGAATCTCGATTAATCCCTTAACAAGAACCACAGGTGAGTCTCACAGCCCCTATTTTCACTGTTTTCACTATTTTTAAACTGTTTTCGGGGCGAGGGACACGTACTTAAATAATGTTTTATCATGGTATACTTACAAGCTATGCAAGCGATTATGTGTTTAAGTTATGTTTCATGATGAGTAATGCAAACGGTTATCTAAGGTTTTCGATGTATGTGCGCTAGAACTCGAGTAAGTGATCACTTTACCATTGGAACTCTAAGGGTAGGGACTGCTGGTTTGATCCACCCACTCGTAGGGGTCGCACCTCTTTGCATGGACGAGTGCCTAGTATGGTCATGGGGCAGTACTATGGGTTTGAACCCGCTCGTAGGGGTCGCGCCTCTTTGCATGGACGAGCGCCTTGTTTTCCGGCACAACGTCCGCGCGTAACCCGCGGGACGGAATTATTATTTTAGCTCGTAGTGGCAGCGCCACTTTGCATGGACGAGCACATGTTCCTGAAACGTTCGCGCGTAACCCGCGGGACGGTATTACTTATTTTAGCTCGTAGTGGCAGCGCCACTTTGCATAGACGAGCACAGTTCCCAGAAATGTTCGCGCGTAACCCGCGGAACGATTTTATCAGAATATGTTGATATAACTATGTCTTACCAAGCATGTGTTTTAATGATGCTATCAGAATTATGTTTCAGAATGATTTGTATCAAGATTATGATGCAATACGATTTATCAAGTTACTAAAACTTGTGAACTCACTCAGTTTATACTGATTCAAATGTTTTTACGTGTCTTTCAGGAGATAACTAGGTAGCGCATGGAGTCACACTTAGAGCACCTCACGCTGAACATCTAAACTAGCTTTTTGGAAGATTTTAGTTCTATCCCTTCGATGCGCGTGGTTGTTCCCGCCGCGCATGGGGATATGGCGTGGAAATCTTCAATAATTTTTATACTTGGATGTTTTTAAAATTTTTAAAACAATGTAATGTATTTGTATTAAACTTTTCATGCGCAATGAAAATCTTACTTTGAATGTTTGCAATGGCCCGTGCTTAAGTATCAATTCCCACTCGCGCGCGCCCGGCTGTTTCCGCCGCTCAGGGCCGGGTGTGACAGGTTGGCGGTAATCCAGGAAGTTCTTCTGGGAAAACTTCTGGATATTTAAGTATCACTGAAACATCTTCTATATGTTTTCTTTTAAATACTTTGGCAATCGCGTTTGTTATATACACCACGTCTTCTTGTCGTAAATATTATAACATCTCAAGATGAGATTAGAGTGGTAACATAATACCGTACACTTTTCTCTGTATCTAATCGCTTCATCGTCCGAATGAGAGCTTCTAATCATCTTCTTTTCATATTTGATTTCAGCTTCATGTTGAGTTAGCAAATCCATGTTAACTATTACGTCAAAACTTCTTAACTTTACTGGTCGTAGGTCAATAAGGAAATGATTAATCGTTCAGAGTAATAGGACAATTCCGAACAGTTTAGTTAACCATTAGGGATTTACCGTTAGCGATTCCACCGTATGGGGTTCTATAGTTTCACTAATCGGTATCTTTCCAAATGATAGGAGGTTAGCAGGAACTAACTTCTATCGACGACCGTAAAAATATCGCTGAAGCCCATTGATTTAAAACTACAACGTACTTAATACCACCTTTGGATCATGACGTGCTTTATTCGAATTACTCCCAAAAGCACGGCTCCTTGCTTGATCCGAGGTTGATGCTTGTCTTGAGGTTCGTCTTCCAACGACACCTTGGTTCAACTTTGGGCAATTTCTCTTGAAACGTTCTGTACTGCCACATTCATAGCAAGTACAACTGTTTGGCATAATTTGATTTCTTTGGATGGATTGTTATTGAGGTTGCTGGGTTCGGAGTGGTTGTACACGAATGGGTTGGGGTTGCCGGTCCACATGGCTTCAGTTGGTTCTACAATTGGGGTATTACGTCCATCTTTACCATACCTGTGGCCTACTATCACCCGACATTCTTCTTTCTGCCGATAACTATATTTTCCACATTTAAGGAAGGACCCTTTATGCGGTTCATGTTTTCACACCAGAACTAGTCTTAGTATAATTCTGGGTTGTAGGACATACCTACTTATTCACAAGTCTATCTTGCACTATACCTTTATCATTTCCCTTCTTTAACACTCGACGTTTCACCTAACGTCCTTCCATTCCGCTTCCCATAGAATCAAATATATCAATGCTGGCTTGTGACACAACCCTTCCAAAGGTTGTATATTTTACAGGGTTGACTATACTCCTTATCGATGGAGTTAGCTCCCAATATAGCGCTCACTTCGCTTAATTTCAGGAGTAATTAGCCAAGTTACCAGACATGACAATTCCTTCAAACGATTAGCGTGTTCTAAGTGATCAGCACACAACATTTCTATCTTTCATAGCTCAGTTTCCAATCTCTGAGTTTAATTACTCGAATAAAAGTGCTCTAGCACAAGAATTTTAAATCCTGACCATATCATCTGAGCAATAATTTTCTAACTATAATTTTGTACCATCGTGTTCCATCCCGATACAACATAATCTACCAACATATATGTAGCATATTTCACTACACAATGTTCTAGACTCTTACCAATATCCTTAACCATTTCGATCTTTTCTATCCACTCGCTAATCTATTCCTCCCTTTACCATCAGTAAACTATTAATAATCCCCTTAACACAGCCGATAAACATATCCTTCATACCGGATCTAATTCATTACGACTACTATTCATGTTTAGTTTATAACTAATACTTGTAGTCATAATAGTATTCGGTGGGACATTATCACTCTTAGTAATACCACTAAGAATTGAAATATTCATAATCATGTGATTGCTCGATCTATAATTCTGCGATCACATTTGCATCAACACTAGCAGTGATCTGTGATACTACATTCGGTATCATCATCTGCTATCTTTGAGCAATCAACCGAATCATATCAATCTCCATCATTGGAGTTACTCTTTTTATGTCATTCTGCCGTACTCATCCCGTACGCAGTAATCAATACTAATCTCACCGTATAACTCGTTACCAGTTCAATCATAACAGCAGGTACACATACACACCAAATATTATCATACATATTACACATACCAGTATCTAGTATATATGTCCCACAAGTATAATAACATATGGACTTAACCTGACGTCGGTTAACTTTTAAATACGCTTCATAACCCTTGTCACCAACTGACATAGAGATCTTCTCAACAAAGATCAATGTTTAATATGCTTGATTTCAATATCCGTCTGCATGTCAGCATAACCGATACATGCTCACCGTGAGCACCAAACGATTACATACCACGGAGTTATAATATCCGTGTTTATTCGTATATCCGGCATACACAGTATACCTCCTACGAACGAACAACCAACTATGCTATAATGATTCCAACACTTCTTTGTGTATAGGTAATCATTCTATTCGAGCATACATGGGTGTAAACATCTAACGGATGTAAGGATAACATAGGGATTTGCAAGGTTCAAGGTAATTGCGCAACATGGGTTGCCTTCAAATATTATTAATTACTATTATGGGAAACTCTACACTTGCTTAGTCAATGTCCTCAGGCGTTCTAGGTTTGCTAAAATAGGTAATTCTCGATCTGAAGTTGGTCTGTCTCATATGTTTGTGAGTGAGCAATACATATATATATATTTCAATATATTATTTTATTTTATTTTATTTATTTACTCCTTTACCTTAATGGAATAAGAATGGGTTCAGGTACAGGTCCATCCGTACGTGAGGGTCGGCGGTTCGGGTGAACATATGGGGTTATTAGGATATACGGTACCGGTGTTGGTAGGGTAAGGGATTTATCAATTTTGGTTGGGAGTGACGGTTACTAGATATTTCTGGTTAATGTCAAACGGGAGATCTAACTTGGTACTATCATAATTATGACCCGATAAGTCAGACTCATCATCAACCGATGCTCTTAGAACTTTCAGCATCCTCGGTACTTTTATTATTTCATCCCCCGGTTCCTTATCCGGGTCCCATTTCTCAATACATGTACCCACAAGATATGCACGTATATATATATACACATTAGCACACATAAATAATATTATATACTTTACACATATGTTGCCATTTTTACCTATTAATGTTCCCCGTGACTTACCCTGAATTCCCTCGTGCGGACAAGTCTGTTATTATGTTCCGGACCATAATAACCCACTTGTCCATCCAAGTTCATCCAGCTCTCGTCACTATAAATTATTAGTTGATATTCAGATCCTATAATACTTGAGCTACTGGTTATATTTTAGGTATCTTTTAAAGACATCCTAATTCTTTTATAACCAATGGCTCTAATACCAAGTTCTGTAACACCCCGCAACCGCAGCGGAAACGTAAACGGGATGCGACAGACACCTCTGATATCAACCACATTGTTTATAAAGAAAACTGAATGCATTAATATACTTCAAATTACATTATCTTGTATTTCATTACTGTCTAGGTGATACACGCATCATACAATACAGTACACAATTCTATTTGTTATAATGTATTCTAACATCCTGCACACAAATCTTACACACATCAAGCACTTAGCACGTAAGCAATCACTTCATCTTAATTGTACCTGAAAAGCATGTGAGAAAACGGGTCAACTACGAATAGTTGGTGAGTTTCACAATTCGAGTAAACCATGATATATCAATATCAAAATATAATATTATCGATGTAATTATGCTGAGCCCACAAGTGAAACCTCTGTTAACCCAGAACACTTCCAATAACCTCTGGGGACACTGTTAACCCAGAACACTTCCAATAACCTCTGGGGACACTGTTAACCCAGAAACACATCGAATAACCTCTGGGGACACTGTTAACCTAGAAACACATTTAATACCCTCTGGGGACACTGTTAACCCAGAAACCCATTTAATAACCTCTGGGGACACTGTTAACCCAGAACACTGTTTCGGGCCTTACAATGTTAGCAACTCAGACAATTACCATCTTAGTACATTTCCGTACGATTCCCGTACAATAAACAATATATATAAATCCACGCAAATCTATGCGTTCAGTAAAATCCACGCAAATCCATGCGTTCAGTATGTACTTAAATATTTCAGTAGTAACATGCTTCCGGCCCGGGAAAACATTTAAAACAATTCAGAAAAAGGGGCTCGTGAAACTCACCTTAGCACATGCAAGCAGGTAACAACAATCATTATCAGTTAACACGTCCAATCTGTAATATGATCCCTACAATCGTTACTATACACTTATTATTAATATAACTTTAACCAAGTTAAACGGTACATCTGGGGACACTGTTAACCCAGCACTGTACCCGTTCTGGGGGCAAGGTTAACCCAGAAACACTTTTCCGGACTCAGATTGTGATGTCGTTTAGAGTTCAATGGTCACAACTACTATTAGTCGTTTTTCTCGTTTTGCGTGCCTAGCACGGTAATCCGTTTTTATGTTTCAAAAATGAGTTTGGTCACACACGATCCGAAAATAGTGGTTGACTGATAATTTAATTAAAGATGTGAAATTATAGCTCGGTTTAGACGTCCCGATTGGCCGCGGGACCCGTTTCCGTCTTTGGCGTACCGGAAACTGTTAAAATAGGTTAAAATTACTCAAATCATCCGAATTATTTTCGGATGATTTATTTTTACTTGTTTAACTCATTTATATGAAAATAGTTCATTTTTAGGGTTTTTATACACCAGTCAGCTCGCTTAAGCGAACTTCACCGGTTTACGCGTTTTAACTTTAAAAGTTTGATAATTAGCACAAATAATTATCCGTTTACTCTCGGATCTTGAAATTTTGCACAAATCACTTTTTAACAGTGGGGAATTTTATAAAAATATTTCCAGAATTAATTTCTATATTTAAAATTTATTTATCTATTTTTAAACACCATTTAAACACTAAATATGTCGTAAATACCAAACGATCTTAGAAAAATCCCAAATTTTTCCTGGATGTCCCCTGCCGTCCACATAGTCCCCTGTAATTTTTCCAGAACCAAAATCTTCTTTTACATGGCCTTTTTACTAAAACCAAGCTAGAAATCCCTTGACTCGTTTAACCGAAAAGCCTACTTAGACTTCTCCAACGGACCTCAAATTTTGTGTGTGACTTATACATGATATGAAAAGCTTATCTGAAATTTTCCAGAATTTTTCATGATATTTAACTTTTTTTCACCATTTTTGGCCAAACCCGAGCATTAAATTCACCAAATATTCATCCTTTATCCAAAAATTACCAAAAATTCACAGAACTCATATATTCATGTGTTTAACACCTCTGTAAAATTTCATGACCTAACTCTAAAGCATCAACAATCTGTCCAAATTTCCCAAAACCGAACATAACCGGATATACCTTTCGTTTTCCGCCACTACAAGCTACAAACTCGTCTTTCCGCCTTGTCTACCAATAAACACAGGGCCTACAACCAACATACCACAATACCAAGCAAGTTACACTCACGATCAAGCCTCTTACACTATAGTTTCGGTTATGATTCAAAAACAAAGATTTAAACCGTAAAAATTCGTTCTTGGTTCGTTTAACCCCTTTCTTGGACCAAGATCCCTTGTATAACCCGTATACATCACTTGATCATGCAAGAATCGGTTTTCATCTTTGAAACCTCATTTTCTTGCAATTAAACTCATGAAACGAAGATGGAAACGTAAATAACTCGACCTTTACCTTGTTTTTCTTGCTCCAAAACTCGGTTTTTAGTTCATGGACTTCAGAGGAATTGATGAAAATTGTTGATTGTGTTAAAAAAAAAAGAAATAAGGGTTAGGGGAATCCCTCCCCAACCGATCGAAACCTTAAGGGGGTGGGGTGGGGCCCACCTCCTTCATTCTTGGCCACTCATTCGGATTTCCGTAATCTGGATAATGTTTTGGATAATCTGGTTCAGTTCGTTTTTCGGTTAAACGTTTAATTCGGCTTAAAACGAGGCCAAAACGGTTGTTTTTCGGCTAAAAATGAAATTTATATAAAACCGATTTAAAAACTTTAAAAACTTAAACCATGATATTTATTAACTCAAAACATCATATTATTAATTATCGCGCATCTTTTTCGGCTTGATCGATTGTCTCTTGCTCGGTTTGGTATTAAAGGTTTCGTTTAATGTACCGTCGTACCATTAAATCGAAATTCTTTTTCTGTGCCATACTTTACTTATCCGAGGCATTAATGCTTCGTAAAATCACTAAATATCATATATCTCGTCTATAATTGAACCCTCGATTCGTTCGGGTTTCAATAACCATCAATCGATTAATCGCATATTCAATACGATAAATTATTTATTCACGCACAATAATACAGTGAACCCTGTATTCTCGTATAGTTACTATGGTAACTCATGTACCCGACATTAAATATGACGTAACTATTGTCTACCGGTTAGGGTATACCGGGTTTCGTCGGAATCGTTACACACTGTGTCCAGGTTGTTATAACCATGCACATGGGACGTATAGCTCAACCTATGATATCAGGGTACGTGTCCAAATGGTTACGAAGGATCTTCTCATATGGGACAGCTAGCCCAACCACATCTCACACTCTTCGGCATTAAATACCTTCAAAAACTGCATGAGGTATTCATTCACTTCCCACTATCTACTCTAAATACTTAAGTCTTTCTCTCTATCAGAACTGTACTTATTCTCACGCCGGAGGGTGGTTACAGGAAGACCCCCCTCCTATTGTCTTTCTTGTAACGAGCTCACGGTGTCTGTTTTTTAGGTTTCATCACTAGACTTTGGAGTTGAGCTCATATCGTTGTTGGTTGTTGTTTCATCTACCATGTGGACTCATTGGATCTAGAACCCGTTAAGGGGAGTAGATCCGTGTTTCTTTATTGGCTCCATCCGTGCTTGTGTTAGAACTGTGATAATCTCTTTTTATGTTGGTTCGTACGATATAAGTCAATTTCTCGACGGGCCGACGGGAACTCCTGCCCCTGGTTCACGAACTACTAATGATGTAATACCTGGTGGCTTTACCCTAGGTAATTTAGGAAACTTAGAGCGTGTTACAGCCCCAGGAGGTCCTACTCAAACTGACCTAGGACACGTCACGGCGCCGGGAGGTTCTAATCCTGGCAATCCAGGGCGAATCTGTGACAACCGGTAATTTCCCAAACCCATAAGCTAAGTAATCAACCTAATAATTAGGTGATTGTAAATATTAAGCGCGTGCATTTGTTATGTGCGCCCTGCGCGAGCGCGCCATGTTAGTCAGCGCGTGCAGTTGTTATGTGCAACCTGCGCGAGCGCACCATGTTAAGAACCAGCGTGAGCATATGTTATATGCGCCATGCGTGAATGATTTGGCTTTATGTTTTCATGTAACTTAAACGTTATGTTGTCTATGGGTTGACCATCCCGCATGATGCTAAGGCGGGTGCATCCTACATCGTTTATGCGCGTGCGGAAGGGAACTAACCTACCCGCATGGCGGGAACGTTGAGAGCTAGTTTGTCTGAAGCTCCAAGATGGAATTGACTTCAACATGACTGATCACTATGTTGAAATACCAAGACCACCTGGAGAATCTACAAATGAAACTCAAATGTCCCTAACTGCGAGAAGGTTACGCACCTACCCGCAGCAAAGACATGTCCTATACGCAGAAAGCTATGCGCACCAAGTTATACGCGCAGAACACTTGGTCTATTCTCCAGTTAAGGAGATTACTCCCGCCCGAAAGGAAACAGTAGCGTGTTTCAGAGATTTTTCCACTTTTTACTGTACACTGACAAAAGTACCTGAAAAAGCACACTGTAACATGAAAAGTCAACTGTCAGCCACCCTATTCTCACCAACCCCAGACCTGCATGTTCTGTCCAAATCAAATCAAAATCTTTTATCCACCACTCCACTCTTAAGTAAATAATAATAACTTCCATACTTTATCATCATTACATTTAGATATGAAAAGATTTCAATCCCCTAAAGCAAGGGATTGTGTTCCCTTGAGTTTGCCTATAAATTTGTAGCCTAAATTATCACCCAAAACACACTTCAAAGAACTACAAACTTGCACTCATCCTTTCCCAAGCATCCGTTGTTTCCAGCTCCGATCCTGTTACTAGGTAAGCCGAGAATATAACCTTGAGACCTACTATCCAACCCTTATATTCCCCTATTTCTTGATCTTAACATATATACTTATTATTTAATCGTATTCTAGACCTTCGATTCCGAGGCCAACACCAAGAAAACCCGAATCTCGATTAATCTCTTAACAAGAACCACAGGTGAGTCTCACAGCCCCTATTTTCACTGTTTTCACTGTTTTTAAACTGCTTTCGGGGCGAGGGACACGTACTTAAATAATGTTTTATCATGGTATACTTACAAGCTATGCAAGCGATTATGTGTTTAAGTTATGTTTCATGATGAGCAATGCAAACGGTTATCTAAGGTTTTCAATGTATGTGCGCTAGAACTCGAGTAAGTGATCACTTTACCATTGGAACTCTAAGGGTAGGGACTGCTGGTTTGATCCGCCCACTCGTAGGGGTCGCACCTCTTTGCATGGACGAGTGCCTGGCATGGGGCAGTACTATGGGGTTGAGCCCGCTCGTAGGGGTCGCGCCTCTTTGCATGGACGAGCGCCTTGTTTTCCGGCACAACGTCTGCGCGTAACCCGCGGGACGGTATCCTTAGCTCGTAGGGGCAATGCCTCTTTGCATGGACGAGCACAGTTTCGCAGAATTGTTCGCGCGTAACCCGCGGGACAGTATCCTTAGCTCGTAGGGGCAATGCCTCTTTGCATAGACGAGCATAGTTTTCCAGAAACGTCTACGCGTAACTCGCGGGACGGTTTTACGTTATTTTAGCTCGTAGTGGCTGCGCCACTAACATGGACGAGCACCGTATCCAGAATTTGTTCACGCGTAACCCGCGGAACGATTTTTATCAGAATATTGTCAGAATTATGTGTTAATACGATTTTACCAAGCAGATGTTAATGATGTTGCCAGAAATGTTTCAGAATGATTTTATCAAGTTACTAAAACTTGTGAACTCACTCAGTTTATACTGATTCAAATGTTTTTACGTGTCTTTCAGGAGATTACTAGGTAGCGCATGGAGTCACACTTAGAGCACCACACGCTGAACATCTAAAACAAGCTTTTTGGAAGATTTTGGTTTTATCCCCTCGATGCGCACGGTTACCCGCCGCGCAAGGGGATATGGCGAGGAAATCTTCAGTTTTATACTTGGATGTTTCTTTTTGTAATCTTTGAACAATGTAATGTGTTTGTACTAAACTTCTCATGCGCAATAAAAATCTTTGAATGTTTTGCAATGGCCCGTGCTTAATTATCAATCCCCACTCGTGCGCGCCCGGCTGTTTCCGCCGCTCAGGGCCGGGTGTGACAGATTGGTATCAGAGCACTGGTTATAGCGAACTAGGAAAAGAAGTTTTTAACCTAGACTATAACCTTTGGGGAATCGCATGAAATATTTTTCAAAGAATATTTTCAAAAGAATATTTTCAAAAGAAAAAAAAATCACACACGCACTTAGGAACACGGGTCACAGTGTCTAGAGATAAGAACATTATGTGCTCTAAGTACATGCGCTAAGTTTGTTATATTTTCTTTTTATGAAAAGAATGCCTCCAACCAGAGCCAAGGGAATTACCATGACACCCGAGGAGCTCGCAGAAATAATCGCGCAGGCGATTGCAACGCATGAGGCCAGTAAGGCCGAATCTAGTCAGGGTCGCCAAGAGAACGAGACCCCAGAACCCGAATCAGGAGCCTTGAACAAAGGATGCTCCTATAAAACATTCATGGCCTGTAGGCCTTGGTCGTTCAAAGGCACCGAAGGAGCCATTGGGCTCTACAATTGGATTGACAAGATGGAGACCGTTCTCTCCATCAGCGGATGTAGTGAAAACCAGAAGGTCCTTTACGCGACCTGCATGTTCCAAGAAGCAGCTTCGTCTTGGTGGAAGCTCCAAGTAAAGACTTTGGGGCGAGAAGTTGCTCTTCACAAGACCTGGGAAGAATTGAAAGAAATGATGATGAGAAAGTTCTGCTCTCGCGCAGAAATTCAGAGCTTGCAACAAGAATTCTGGAACCACACCATGGTAGGAACGGATATCGATGCCTACACCAATCGTTTCAACGAGCTTTGCCAGCTGGTGCCAGACATGGCAAACACAGAAGAAAAGAAAATCGAGAGGTACATCTTTGGGTTACCTCCTGTCGTTAGAGTCCCGCTCAACGCCGCCGCACCTCCGACCTTTGACGAGGCGGTTGCGCGAGCCATCGCCCTTACAAGGGATACGGTTCGTGCGGGTATGTTGACCGCTCGCTTGAACGAGCAGCGAACCTCTGACTCCAAGAGGAAATGGAACTCCCACCGAGGGTCAGACTTCAAGCAGCCACCGCCCAAGAGGCAGGAAAGCACAAGGGTTTACGCGATTCAAGCCGCGGAACCATCAAGGAAAGGATACAGCGGGCCTCGCCCATGGTGCAGCAAATGCAAGTATCACCACGAGGGTGAATGCGCAAAAATCGAATGCGCCAAATGTGGCAGACCAGGACACAAGGCGATGAATTGTCGCATCAGAGAAGCTGGATCGAGCGACAGCTGCTACGCATGCGGGAAGCCTGGACACTTCAGTCGGGATTGCCCACAGAAAGGAAACCAAGCTCGCGGGAGAGCTTTTGTGATCGGCGCGGGTGAAGCAAAGGAAGAGCCGAATGTGGTAACCGGTACGTTTTTGCTTAACGGTCATTATGCATCTGTCTTATTTGATACTGGCGCTGACCTAAGTTTTATATCCCATGAGTTTAAAAACTCCCTGGGCTTAGCGACCAGTAGGCTAGACAAACCTTATACTATAGAACTAGCCAATGGTAGGCAGTTATGCGCGAATGAAAGGACTGAGCAATGTGTATTAGTCATGGGAGGTCATGAGTTCAATATTAACTTGTTGCCTATAGATTTGGGAAGTTTTGACATTGTGGTAGGTATGGATTGGTTAGTCGAGAATCTCGCAGAGGTTATTTGTCATGAGAAACAGGTTCGGATCCCACTGTTGAACGGAGAAACTTTGATGATTCAAGGGGAAAGAAAGGGAGTTGCGACGAAACTGATTTCGTGCCTAAAGGCGCGCAAGTGCCTAAGGAAAGGGTACTACGCCTTCCTAGCGCACGTAATAGAGAAGGGAGATGAGCGAAGAATTGAAGACTTACCTGTAGTGCGCGAATTTCCAGAAGTTTTTCCTAAAGATCTGCCCGGATTGCCGCCACCGCGACAAATCGAGTTTCGAATTGATTTGGTCCCAGGAGCTGCGCCAGTAGCCCGAGCGCCTTATCGATTAGCTCCATCTGAGATGCAAGAGCTATCCAATCAGTTACAGGAACTTTTGGATAAGGGTTTCATACGCCCAAGCTTTTCACCTTGGGGAGCTCCAGTACTGTTTGTTAAGAAGAAGGATGGTTCGTTCCGGATGTGTATTGACTACAGGGAGCTGAACAAGCTGACAGTCAAAAATCGGTACCCTTTACCGAGGATTGACGACTTATTTGACCAGTTGCAGGGATCCAGTTATTATTCGAAGATAGATCTACGGTCAGGATACCACCAACTTAGGGTCCATGAGGAAGACGCGCCAAAGACAGCCTTCCGAACTAGATATGGCCATTATGAGTTCTTAGTGATGCCTTTCGGGCTAACTAATGCGCCGGCTATATTCATGGATCTGATGAACCGCGTGTGCAAACCATACTTGGACAAGTTTGTAATTGTGTTTATAGATGATATTTTGATTTACTCTCGGACCAAGGCCGAGCATGAGCAACACCTGAGATTGATTTTGGAATTGTTAAGGAAAGAAAAGTTGTATGCGAAGTTTTCCAAGTGCGAGTTTTGGCTTAGAGAAGTTCACTTTCTCGGTCACGTTGTAAACGAGAAAGGAATTCACGTTGATCCTTCCAAAGTCAAGGCCATCGAAAACTGGGAAGCGCCAAAAACCCCAACTGAGGTGAGGCAATTCCTAGGACTAGCTGGCTACTATCGACGCTTCATTGAGAACTTCTCCAAGATAGCTCTACCTCTGACCGCGCTAACTCAGAAAGACAGGATGTTTGTTTGGGGCGAAAACCAGGAAGCAGCGTTTCAAATGTTGAAGCAGAAGTTATGTAGTGCGCCAATTCTATCTCTGCCCGAGGGGACAGATGACATCGTCGTTTACTGCGACGCTTCACATCAAGGACTCGGATGTGTCCTTATGCAGCGAGACAAAGTCATAGCGTATGCCTCGCGCCAACTCAAGACCAATGAAAAGAACTACACAACGCATGATTTAGAACTTGGAGCGGTTGTCTTCGCGCTAAAGATTTGGCGCCATTACCTCTACGGTACGAAATGTGTAATCTTTACGGATCATAAGAGCCTCCAACATATATTCAATCAGAAGGATTTAAACATGAGGCAACGAAGATGGGTTGAATTGTTGAATGATTATGATTGCGAGATCAAGTATCATCCGGGGAAAGCGAATGTGGTAGCAGACGCGCTAAGCAGAAAGGAGCGAATAAAAACACTACGGGTCAAGGCCCTAAAGCTAACAATTCACGCAGAGCTCTCTACGCGCATCCGAGACGCTCAGCAAGAAGCCTTGAAACCAGAGTTTGTTAAAACTGAATCCCTTGGGGGTATGATTAAGAATTTGGAACTTAAAGGGAACACTCGATATTTTGCCAACCGCATTTGGGTCCCTCTCAAGGGAGGATTGCGCGAGCAGGTATTAAACGAAGCTCACAAGACGCGGTATTCCGTACATCCTGGCGCAGACAAGATGTACCAAGATGTTAAAATGTTGTATTGGTGGCCCAATCTTAAAGGCGCCATCGCGACGTATGTCAGTAAGTGCCTGACGTGTTCAAAAGTAAAGGCTGAATACCAGAAGCCGTCGGGATTACTTCAGCAGCCAGAAATTCCCATGTGGAAGTGGGAACAAATCTCCATGGATTTCATCACCAAACTACCAAGGACACCTGGGGGTTACGACACGATATGGGTTATTGTAGATCGGCTAACTAAGTCAGCGCACTTCCTGCCGATTAAAGAAACTGATAAAATGGAAAAGTTAGCCCGACTATATATTCGAGAAGTAGTTTCAAAGCATGGAGTCCCAGTGTCCATCATTTCTGATAGAGATAGTCGGTTCACATCAAGGTTTTGGGGATCGTTACAAGGAGCTCTAGGTACTCGCCTTGACATGAGTACGGCTTATCATCCTCAAACGGATGGACAAAGCGAACGAACGATCCAGACATTGGAAGATATGCTGCGCGCGTGCGCGATCGATTTTGGAGGTAGTTGGGATACCCACCTTCCGTTGGTTGAATTTTCTTACAATAACAGTTATCACACAAGCCTCAAGGCAGCGCCGTTTGAAGCGTTATATGGGCGCAAGTGTAGATCCCCACTATGTTGGGCTGAAGTGGGCGACAAGCAAATGACTGGTCCGGAAGTGATCCAAGAAACAACAGACAAGATTTTTCAGATAAGGGATCGCCTTAAGGCAGCACGCGACAGACAGAAAAGTTATGCTGATATGAGAAGGAAACCGTTGGAGTTTCAAGTAGGGGATAAAGTACTTTTGAAAGTCTCTCCATGGAAGGGAGTCCCCCGTTTCGGTAAGCGAGGAAAACTAAATCCGCGCTACATTGGACCATTTGAGATCCTGGAGAGGATCGGTCCAGTTGCTTATAAACTCCGTCTACCCGCCGAACTCAGTGGAGTTCATGATACGTTTCATGTATCCAACCTCAAGAAGTGTTTATCTGACGAAACGTTGATTTTACCGTTGGAAGAAATTCATATTGACAAACAGCTGCACTTCGTAGAAGAACCCATAGCAGTAACCGATTGGAAAGAACAAAAGTTACGCAGAAGCAAAATCAAGTTAGTAAAGGTTCAATGGAACTCGAGGCGTGGGCCTGAATTCACTTGGGAAAGAGAAGACCAGATGCGCACAAAATACCCACACCTCTTTCAGAACATGGCTTCTGCCAGCAACGTCTCCTAAATTTCGGGACGAAATTCGTTTTAACGAGGGGAGAATGTGACAACCGGTAATTTCCCAAACCCATAAGCTAAGTAATCAACCTAATAATTAGGTGATTGTAAATATTAAGCGCGTGCATTTGTTATGTGCGCCCTGCGCGAGCGCGCCATGTTAGTCAGCGCGTGCAGTTGTTATGTGCAACCTGCGCGAGCGCACCATGTTAAGAACCAGCGTGAGCATATGTTATATGCGCCATGCGTGAATGATTTGGCTTTATGTTTTCATGTAACTTAAACGTTATGTTGTCTATGGGTTGACCATCCCGCATGATGCTAAGGCGGGTGCATCCTACATCGTTTATGCGCGTGCGGAAGGGAACTAACCTACCCGCATGGCGGGAACGTTGAGAGCTAGTTTGTCTGAAGCTCCAAGATGGAATTGACTTCAACATGACTGATCACTATGTTGAAATACCAAGACCACCTGGAGAATCTACAAATGAAACTCAAATGTCCCTAACTGCGAGAAGGTTACGCACCTACCCGCAGCAAAGACATGTCCTATACGCAGAAAGCTATGCGCACCAAGTTATACGCGCAGAACACTTGGTCTATTCTCCAGTTAAGGAGATTACTCCCGCCCGAAAGGAAACAGTAGCGTGTTTCAGAGATTTTTCCACTTTTTACTGTACACTGACAAAAGTACCTGAAAAAGCACACTGTAACATGAAAAGTCAACTGTCAGCCACCCTATTCTCACCAACCCCAGACCTGCATGTTCTGTCCAAATCAAATCAAAATCTTTTATCCACCACTACACTCTTAAGTAAATAATAATAACTTCCATACTTTATCATCATTACATTTAGATATGAAAAGATTTCAATCCCCTAAAGCAAGGGATTGTGTTCCCTTGAGTTTGCCTATAAATTTGTAGCCTAAATTATCACCCAAAACACACTTCAAAGAACTACAAACTTGCACTCATCCTTTCCCAAGCATCCGTTGTTTCCAGCTCCGATCCTGTTACTAGGTAAGCCGAGAATATAACCTTGAGACCTACTATCCAACCCTTATATTCCCCTATTTCTTGATCTTAACATATATAATTATTATTTAATCGTATTCTAGACCTTCGATTCCGAGGCCAACACCAAGAAAACCCGAATCTCGATTAATCTCTTAACAAGAACCACAGGTGAGTCTCACAGCCCCTATTTTCACTGTTTTCACTGTTTTTAAACTGCTTTCGGGGCGAGGGACACGTACTTAAATAATGTTTTATCATGGTATACTTACAAGCTATGCAAGCGATTATGTGTTTAAGTTATGTTTCATGATGAGCAATGCAAACGGTTATCTAAGGTTTTCAATGTATGTGCGCTAGAACTCGAGTAAGTGATCACTTTACCATTGGAACTCTAAGGGTAGGGACTGCTGGTTTGATCCGCCCACTCGTAGGGGTCGCACCTCTTTGCATGGACGAGTGCCTGGCATGGGGCAGTACTATGGGGTTGAGCCCGCTCGTAGGGGTCGCGCCTCTTTGCATGGACGAGCGCCTTGTTTTCCGGCACAACGTCTGCGCGTAACCCGCGGGACGGTATCCTTAGCTCGTAGGGGCAATGCCTCTTTGCATGGACGAGCACAGTTTCTCAGAATTGTTCGCGCGTAACCCGCGGGACAGTATCCTTAGCTCGTAGGGGCAATGCCTCTTTGCATAGACGAGCATAGTTTTCCAGAAACGTCTGCGCGTAACTCGCGGGACGGTTTTACGTTATTTTAGCTCGTAGTGGCTGCGCCACTAACATGGACGAGCACCGTATCCAGAATTTGTTCACGCGTAACCCGCGGAACGATTTTTATCAGAATATTGTCAGAATTATGTGTTAATACGATTTTACCAAGCAGATGTTAATGATGTTGCCAGAAATGTTTCAGAATGATTTTATCAAGTTACTAAAACTTGTGAACTCACTCAGTTTATACTGATTCAAATGTTTTTACGTGTCTTTCAGGAGATTACTAGGTAGCGCATGGAGTCACACTTAGAGCACCACACGCTGAACATCTAAAACAAGCTTTTTGGAAGATTTTGGTTTTATCCCCTCGATGCGCACGGTTACCCGCCGCGCAAGGGGATATGGCGAGGAAATCTTCAGTTTTATACTTGGATGTTTCTTTTTGTAATCTTTGAACAATGTAATGTGTTTGTACTAAACTTCTCATGCGCAATAAAAATCTTTGAATGTTTTGCAATGGCCCGTGCTTAATTATCAATCCCCACTCGTGCGCGCCCGGCTGTTTCCGCCGCTCAGGGCCGGGTGTGACAGAATCACAAGAGAAAATCGCCGGACTCATATAGAATTAAGTCTAGAAGATGATTCTGGCAATTCTGAACCGGCGAGAAATCATCATCGTAGCTCCAGAGCTTGGGGACCCTTATCTCCCGATGAGTGGTTCCGTATTCAGCAAGATAATGTTGTAGCCGAGTACGAGCGTAGGGTGCATGAAGAGCGACTCTATGCTCGTACTCTGACTTATAATGAGTCTCCCAGGAGATCTCCTTCTTTTCCTGCAACGGTGAGGAGGAGTCAAATCCGTCACATTGTTCAGACGGAGAGAGACCATAGGGAAGTTTGGTGAAGGCATGACCGTCCTCGTATGGTAATGCGTGTGCCTTCTTACCGAGACGAATATGACAGCTACGATTCGTCATATCGTCCAAGTGATATAAGTTATTACAGTGGTGATAGCAGGCTTCATTTGCACGAAGGTACTAGTCATCCGCGAGCGGTAGTTCACCAGGCTGGTTATCATAGTGATGCTGAGGAAGACTTCACTAAGCCATATCGTCCGGTAGATTTCACTGAAAAATCAAATTCATTGCACGCAATGCAACAGCCCTGCTCCTGGTCAATGCAAAAATTCCAACATCTGTGGGAAAATACAACAGGATGATCGATCCTAGTGATCACCTGTTGAACTTTGTGGCTGTGGGAGGATTTAGCGGTTCGACTCTTCCCTATTGGTGCCACATGTTTGCCTTGACATTCACCGGAGCAGCACGTGAATGGTTTGAGATGTAGCCAGACGGGCAAATCAAAAGTTGGGATGACTTTGTTGATAAATTCTCCCAACACTTCAGTCAACAGAAAAAACACACTCGTGATACGTCCGAAATATTAGACGTGGTTAGACGGAATAATGAGTCTATTGAACACTTCACTACCCGATTCAACAATGAGAGTCTCAATATTGGCGGAGTGAGTGAAGACATGTTGCGGGGAGCCTTCAGCAAAAATGTGAGGAGCGATGAGTTGATTTTAACTCTAACATGTAGAGATTGAATGCCCACGTCTTGGGATGAAATTATGTCCGCGGAAAAGCTGTTTGCAAGAACTCAAAAGACTTTGGCTACTGATAGTCGAAAGCATAACCTAAAGGTGGAATTACAGACTCCACGGCCGAACAAGCAGGCAAAAGGAACAATTTGGTCTAGACTACAGTCGTCTGCAGAAGCATCAAAACCATTCGATGCTAGGTCTTTGATAGGAAACAAGAACAAGGCGAATTCTTAAGCACGAGTCACCAACAATTGGACTCCACTGTTGAAAACACCTTAAAAAATTCTTACCACTGAAAACGTGAATTTCAGGAAACCTCAACCACTCACGAGGAGATCCTTTCTTGATGCTAAAAAACATTGTTCATTTCGTAATGACATAGGACATAACATGAACGAATGCGTAACTTTGAAAAATGAGATCGAAGCAGCAGTGAAATCAAGAAAACTTGGACATTTAGTCAAAGATGCAAAACCAGGGACTGATAAGGCTCCCGCGCGAGATAACTAGGGCCCGTCCAAAAAACAAGTTAAGGACCTGAATGTTCACATGATCCAAGGCGGACACAAAGTTGGTGGGAAGGAGAGAGAGTTTCTTGATGAAGAATGGAAGAATGAACCTGTGATTTTTCCACGGGTTAAAGGAGGCCCTTGTAACAAGAATCCTTTGATAATCACCGCCCTCTTTGGTCATTATCGTTCACAATATGTTTTCTTTGATACTGGCAGTACGTCAGACATAATGTACGAATAGTGCTTTGAGCAGCTCGATGAAGAAGATAAGGTGAGGTTGAAACCTATTCATGCACCTGTATCTGGATTTGGGGGTGAAGTGATGCACCCGCGAGGAGTTATATCTTTTCCAGTCACTCTCAGTGATGGAATTCATTCAAGAACCGAAGACGTTGAATTTTTTGTCTTGCCTTCGACGTCCAAACATGACATCATTTTGGGAGACGAAGCAATAGGTGACTTTAATGCTCATCCCTCTACAGCTCACAGTGCGGTAGGAGTTCCGACCCTCACTAGTGTTGCAATCATCCGCATTAACCGACAATGTTTTACAACAGAAAGTTCAAAACCTAGCAAAGTTCCAAAGAAAGTTCAGAGGACTGAGCCAGAAAAGTGGGTATTGAACAAAAAATTTCCTGATCAAACAGTTGCGATCGGACCTGCTATCTCGGAGATAGGAAGGACTATTTTAAAGGAGTTGCTAACTAAGAATGTGGACGTCTTCTCTTGGCAACCCGCCGATATGACCGGTGTCCCGCGTAGTATTACGGAACACATGCTACGGGTGAACCCGATGTTCACGCCGATTGTTCAGAAGAAGCGAAAGATGGGTCCAGAACAAACCAAAGCTATGAATGAACAAATACAAGATCTTCTTCATGCTTGAATCATTCGTGAAATCAAGTATCAAACATGGATGGCTAATCCGGTCATCGTTCCAAAGAGCAATGGAACATGGCGGATGTGAATAGACTTCAAGGACTTGAATAAGGCATGTCCCAAAGATTGTTATCCATTACTCGAAATCGATCTTAAAGTAGATGTTGTGGCCCCGTTCAAGTTTAAATGCTTCCTCGACGCCTACAAAGGCTACAACCAAATCCGCCTGGCGGCGGTTAATGAGGACAAAACTGTAAGGTCCAAATATGGATCACTACAATATGATATCAACTTGAACACGATGTTAGTGCAGAATCCTAACACCGTTGTGATTCAAGAACGAGAACAGAAGAACAATATAAATATGATAAACACAATAATACTACAAACTCACACGATTATATTAATAAATCGTCTGGTACATGAGATTACACAAATCAGTATTGCTCTCTTGATGGTGACTATGAAAGTATGAGAGAGATATCTAGTTCTTCTCACCTAATTATCAACTAAGACATGCTTTATATAGTTAGCATTTACAAGAGGCCCAATGACCAAGCCCAACTAAGCCCAAATAGAAATAAACATGATTTTTATATTGCTAGCGCTTCCCAACTGAAATCCATAGGGATTTCGGTATTACATGCTCCAAGCCATAAATTCCATCTTTTATAATACTTCGACTCTTCTAGATTATTTCTCTCTTGTCTTGGTCATGTCGGGGTCTTTTAATATGCATTAGTCTAACCAAATCGTGACCCAGCAAAAACAGCATTTCGTACAGACCAAGGCACATTTTGTTACAAAATGATGCCATTTGGATTGAAAAACGCGGGTGCCACATATCAACGTTTGATGTATCAAGCTTTCAGAAATCAGATTGGTCGAAATTTAGAGGTGTATATGGACGACTTGGTAATAAAACATCAAAGAATATCAAATGTTGAGAGACATAGAAGAAACGTTTGAGACTTTGAGAAGTATCAACATGAAATTGAATCCAGCCAAGTGCACCTTTGGGATGGAAGAAGGAAAATTCTTAGGAGTAATTGTCATAGGCTCGATTTTAAGGCCAGCTCGGATAAGATCTAGGCAGTAGCCCGCATACCTTCCCCTTCTTCCCTCAAAGAAGTGCAGACACTTAACAGAAGATTGGGTGCACTAAACAGATTCTTAGCGAATCATGCAGCTAAATCTTACCCGTTTATTTCAACTTTGAGAAATTGCTCAAGAAGGCACATTTCAAGTGGACCGCCGAAGCTGAACAAACATTCCTGGAGGTCAAAAAATGCTTAATGGAGTTACCTGGTTTAACAACTGTGGGTGCAAGCTGTTGAAGGCGGTCTCCCAGCTTCATCCTCTTATGCTTCTTGGAGGCGGCGGGCTTGGTTGATCACAACTTGCTTTTCCCAGCCACTTTTGAGGCATCGCATCAACAGCTCGATGTTCATCTTCAACGATGATATCATCGGTAGCTCTATGTTCATCTTCGACAATGACATCATCGGCAGCTCAATGTTCATCTTCGGAGGCGACATCATCAGCTCGATGTTCATCTTTTATGGTGACATCAACATCTTTTTCATCCGACACCTTGCTGGTGGATGGATTCTGCTTACGCTTGTGGGTCAGACCTACAGTCAAATGCATGGTCAGTAGCACCAACAGATAACCCTTCTTCACGGGGTGATAACTCCTCACTAGAAGAAAAAAGTACTCTCACCCCGCTAGAAGTGACATTAGTAATAGGATGAGGTTTCAGAACTCCCTCACCTTTGGCAAACATCTCCTCGGAAACCACAAGTTCCGGACGGAGAGTGGTGGAGAAAAAGAAATTGCCGGTCCCCTTGGATTTCAACTGGATCTTACTCAAATCATGTCATAACTCACACAGATTAATCGTGTTGACAAGAGAGTTAATGACGGGTTACTATATTTAGAAAGACATCTGTTTGTTAAAGGCGGAATCAATAACAAACATACGGTTGCAATGAATAATCAAAGATAGAAGGCACACTCAGGATTCACTCAAAAGATTTCCATTTATATAATGTTAATCATACAAAAGGATAATCGATTTAGGGTTTCCTAGGAATCCTGAGACAGCCGTCACACAATATTCTCTCAATTAATTGTGTTGGTCTTATCAGTATTGTCTCTTTGGCGGCGTGCCCTAAATATTCTATTTATAGGCCTGCCAACCTAGGACAGCTGTCATTCCTTCTAGAAACCTTATCCGATAATACATATTCAATTTACATATTCAAAAATAAGTTAAGTGTAAAACAAGTCTTCCGGGTAGGCTTTTCATTAAACTTCAGTCTCCGAGTACGCAGTGTACTCGGCCTTCCTTCAGACTTGGTAAATATAGAAGTGTACTCGGGATCAGTTTCCGGGTAGACTTTACTTAAAGAATATTTTACCAAGTAAAATATTCACCGAGTAGACTTCAGTCTTCTTGAATTTATCAGACTTTGCCCGACAACTCCTTACGAGCAACCCTGTTCTTCTATGATCCTGTTTGGCTCTTTGTCATTGAATAACTTATTAGCAAAGTGTACTCGGGAATCACTGTACCTTGCTTGAGCTGAACCTTACTCGATATAACTTAGAAATATTCCCTTAACACATCAAGTATACTCGGACCATACTTATTGATAAATACCTTGCCCGGTCTTCCAATCACTTGGCTTCATGGACTTGGTTAACCAAACCTTTCTCGGAAGAGTAAAAGACTTGGTTTTGAAGAACAAACCTGCTTGACAAAGTGAACCTTGCTCGGAGATACCAAATCAGTGATCCTTACTCGGGAATGCACTAAATAGCATACCTTGCCCGGATATCAACTTTAGAAGACTATTTGAAGTAAACCTTGCCCGGGAGGCAAAATCTCGTACTCGGCTAAGTAAAAGCTTGCTCGGAACCCAAGGTGTGCTCGGATTCAATACTTAGCAGATTCTGAGGAGGTTGAGAAGATTCCAATCTTCCATATTCTTCATTTAGGTCAAATCTCCTCATTTGGGTCAAACTTTTGACCCAACAATCTCCCCCTAGATTGGAACACCTCAGCTGACCCAAAACACTCTATGGTTACTTACACTTAGCAAAAATACACATCAAATTAAAAGTCAAATTTCATAATCAAATTACATAAGCAAAATTACATAATCAAAAGTTGTCCGAAGACATTACAAAGCAAAGCCTATTCTATCTATTCTGTCTTTTCCTTTCATTGTAGGATGCTTGTCTTCTTAACTGTATTACTGATGCAGCTCTTTCTCTGTAGATATTGAGCACTTGGTAGTGAGTGTGTCCTTCTGGTATCACCAAGTCTCTTATATATATAAGATCATCATTGTGTAAGCATGTCAGAGCTGCATCCTTCTTGATTATCGCCAAAGCTTTTCCATCAGAGTTCGTCAGCACATAATGACCAGTGTCTTCTTTGTATTCTACTTCAGCAATGACACCGTTCTTCTGTACTGTATAGTTTGGCCTTCTCATTCTTCTTCCCAAGTTTATACACGTATTCATGTTGGACAGTGGATTCTAATCTCGGACACTTATTTGGTAGTTCAATTCAGCCCTGTCCATTCTCTTTAACTTCTCTGACCTTTTTGATCTGTGGAGTTGAATCATTCTCCAACTTCTCTTTTCTTTTAAAAACTTGAATCCATCACCAGCCTGTTCATAAAGGTATTTTGATAAGTCATTCATCTGTCTTCCTGCAGATCGGTTTCTATCTCTGAAGTCATACAGGTGTAGAGAATCCATTCTTCTTAATTGTTCTTCATTATAATCACGGAAGTCACTTCTGACTACAATCTCCCTTAACTGTCTGCTCTCCATAATAACTTTTAGACAGTCAGTAACAGAATCATAGTAAAGCTCTCTTGGTAGATCCACATCCGAGTGTGGTCCATATGATCTTTGTTGCGCAGAGCCACTTGATTCTCCTCTTCCACCTTGACCTCTTCCTCTAGGAAATCTTTGATGAAATGGAGGTCTGACAGGAATCGACTTCTTGGGCTTTTGAGGTCCCAAGTTGAAAGTCTTAACATAGATAGCTTCCACCATCTCAGTAGGAAGGTTGGCCAATTCAACGATATCCTGTCCAGCAGCTTCAAGTTCAATTAACATCTTAATCATTCCTGGAGTTCTTGCCAATCTAGCGGGATAAACCTACCATCGGCATAGTATCGTGGATTTTCTCCTTCTCTCAATGCCTTTTCCCATTTATCTTTTTGAAGATAGAAAAGAGTCTTCAAATCCTCTTTCTCCAATACATTAAAGTCTTCTTCAGTCATCCCTCTCTTATTTATCATTATGTTCCTTAGGATGTTTATCATTTCCTCATTATCCCAAAGCATGAATGGTTCATCTTCTGGTTCAGGTTTCACTTCTTCTTAAGGAATAGAGATTTCAACATGTTTGACTTGTTCCTTTTCTTTTTCCCTTATTGTCTGAATTCTTCTTTTCTTCTTTGGTGGCTCATCAGGTGCTTCAGTTTGAATTGAGCTCTCAGTTTGGACCCTTTTAGATTTTTCTTTTCTTTTCCTTCTGTTATACTGATCCACAACTGTCTTTTTATCCAAGTTCTTTACAATTTCAGGTTTCATGCTTTTTTCCAACAAATATCCACACATTCCATTAAATTTTCTTTTCAACTCTTCCAGTTCAAGTTCCTCATTTACTCTAGCACATCTCTCTACAACTTTCTCTCTTTCACTAATGTACAACTCTTCCAGTTGGTCAACAGAGAAATGTTCTAAATCTTTCTCAGAGTAGCCATGTTTTCTCAGATAATCTTTGTGCTTCTTGCTATCTTTGTTCTTCTTCTAAATCAGCCTTTTGGCTTCTTCCAAACGTATTTCAATGTTTGCCCTGTGTGTATCAGTCATCTCAATTTGTGGGGACATAACATTGGTGCTTGTACCAACTCTCCCTTCATCCTTATCAGGATTATCATCATTGTCATCATCAGAGTTCTCAGAGTCATCTTCTTCTTCTGTCAGCTCATTCATAGCATCTATCTTTGGTTCATCAGGAGCTGGATGATCTGCTTCATCTCTAGTTGTTATATCAGGGACACCTTACATATGTTCATCAGTTCTTAGTGTTTGCAAGGGTGTTGCCCTTATGGGACTTGCTTTATTATCAGTCTGTTCAGCTGCCCTTTTTCTTCTCTGATATGTTTTGTCAAATCTTGGAAAAGTTTCAGGTACTTTTATCCTTTCTGACCAGTTGTCAGTAGGATTCTTCCTTATATCCTCTCTAACCTGTTCAGCCCATTTCTTGGCAGCCTTTGAGGCAATTGACTCACCAATCTCCTCTTCAGGAATTATACCAGTGGTTGGTTCAGCAGCAGTTTCAGATGTATGACTTTTAGGTTGAAACATGCTGACTACCAAAGCCAAAGAGTTGTCTACTTTCTCAACTCTGCTCATCTTAATCCGTTCTTCTATAACTTCTTGTTCAGCCTCATCTTCAGCTAGTTCTTTTTCAAGGTTTGCTTGTCTGATCAGTTCTTCCTGCTCTGCAATCTCTTCCGGAGTTAGAGATAGGGCTATTTTCTCCCTCTCCATAGTTTCTTTTATTATTCTTTCTTGCTCTTCAAGAGCAGCAGCAGAAGCATCATCTTTAAAAGTTATATCTTTCTCAGCATACACAACAGGTTCAGGTTCTTCCTCTGTTGCTATCCCTTTACCCTTTTCTTTCCTTTTTCTCCACGGCTCTTCATCCTCTTCTTCATCAGAAAGTTTCATATTCATCAATTTCTTTGAACAGTTGTTCTAGTTCAGAATCATGCTCTGCTCTCTTGGAACTAGCCTCTTGATCATCTTTTGGCTCAGTGTTTACCAGTTCCTCAGTAGTAGCATTCAAATCAGTATTCTCAACAGTCATTTCCTCATCCACAATCTCAGTCAATTCTTCTGTAAGCACAACCTCTTCATCATTTAACTTTTCTTTTTCAGTATCATTGGTCTCTTCTCCTCTCACTTCCTCATCATTCTCATCACTATCATCATAATTGTTCATGATCATCTTCAAAGCATCAACATTATCAACACTTTCACCATCTGTCATACTTACATCAGTATCATTGATATTCTCCCCCTGTTTTGGGGCAGATGAGGTCTTCTCAACCTCCTGCATCAGGGTTTGAATTTTCATTTCAGCTTCAGTTAACTTCATCAACAGCATCACATTTTCATTAGTTACCTCCTCATTCCTTCTTTTCAACACAACATTCTCATCCATAACCTCCTTAACCGTTCTTCTCAACTCATCATTCTCCAACATCAACTCAAGATTTCTTTGGAATGTATCAGTATGTGGACTTGTAGGTTCTGATGTAGGAAATGGTTCAAATTCAGGTTGGTAGGTGGTAGGTGTTTGAGGTGGGTTAGAAATGATTGGTTCTGATTGGTTTAGGCTCTGAGTTGGTGGTGTCTGTGGTGGTGATGATTGAAGTGTGGAAGTTTCAGGTTGGTCTAGGGTAAGGGTTTGAGGTGGTTTTTGATGTGGTGTGGTTGGTGGTGGTGAGTGTGGTGGTGTTTGGATAGATTGTTCAAGTTCTTCTCTGTGCTCCCCCTGTTCTTGTGACATAATCTCCAATTCTAAGCCATCTCCACCTTCATCTCCATCAACATTATCATCATCAGAATCACCTTCATCACTCTCATCATCACCCCCTGCTTCCTCCTCTGAGCTCAGCTCAGGCACAGGCATTATAGCCAATCATGGTTTAACAACCAAGGTAAAATTTCAAAAGGAACATTTGAATCAAAGGTATTAGAGACACCATATTTCTTGATTCTTTGGTAAGCATCAGAGTCTTGCAACTGATGTGTGTCTCCAACTGTTGGTAAATCTTGTAATTCTCTGTTGAATATGATCTGTAGGAATCTTGGGTACTGTAAAAATCTCTTTCTTTTTGGTTTCTTTAGATTCCCTACTAATCCCTCAAAAATCATCTTGGAAAAGTTGAAGGACAGATCAAAGATTATCCCAACTGTGGCATTTGCTAAATCATGACTCATAAAAGTCCATGATCCCTTCCTCGGAGCAAATCCATGAATAATGTGATGTATTAAAAATCTGTACAGCATCGGAAACATACCCTTCTGAAACTGTCCTTCATGGACATTTCCTTGATACCCCATTGTTTCTTCAAAAATTTTCAATAAGTGTGCTGTATTGAAGTTTATGTGATTGTGATCATCATCATTCAGCCGTAAACACCTTCTGATCATTCCTTCTGTGATCTGAATCTCCTGTCTGGCCACGGTTGCCTCTATTCTTTTTCCATTTACATCTTCAACCAACTCTGCGGATCTCCATAAATCCAAGGAGTGATTTCTGTAAATTATAGGACTTTCAGTGAGTGCAAAGTTGATGTTTGACCGTGCTATCCATGATATCATTCGAGCCATTGGTTCGTTTTCTGGTGTCACTTGTAGTAATGCGCACATATTGTGCTTTGGCTCAAAAACATACTTTGGCTCATTGTCTGCCATATCTGAAATACACAAACAAACATATTCAAAGTGAAATTAGTCATAAAGTTCAGTACTTTAGATAATTTCAAGTTATAAGAATGAAGAAGATAAGGAAAAATCTTCAAGAACCTGTTCTTCAACAAATTTATAACCTAAACACATAAACAGAGTGTCAGTAATCAAATACATAATCACAGCCCATTGTAGTCTAATAGAGATCGGAAAACATATTATTAATGCTTACCGAGTCGGAATTAGGGGCTGATAAAAATTAGGGTTATGATTGACTTAGAATTTAGGAATTCGGAGAGGTTTCTTTGAGTGTAAGTATTTTGCAGTGGAAGGAGAGAGAGAGAGGAAAATAATGTTGAAAAATTTGCCTAACTCCCTCTTATATACCTTTTTGAAAGTGGGTTTTAAATGATTTTTGTCATTTTGTGAATTATTAGCTATCAACCAGTAACATTATCCACTTGATATATTAAAAACATTTAATTTCATTTAAGTTTGTAAGACCTTACTCGAAAGATTTGTATATCCAAAGTTTACTTGGTATACTTCCACATACAAACCTTACTCGGTCAAACTTTGCTCGGAATAATTTTCATTTTGGAATATACAAAGTTTGCCCGAATACACCTATTTACAACCCTTGCTCGATTAAGTAAATTAACTTAAAGTTAAGACATAATAAAGAAAGCTTACCCGAAATACTCAATTTCTTGAGAAATTATTCACAAGGCATATAATCAAGTATAATCATCAAATAAACATTCTTACTAAGAATCAATTAAGATCCCCACATAGATTTCTCAATTTCAAATTAAAACTTATCTAGCAAGAACCCTAATAAGAATCATAATCAATTTTATCATATTAACTTACATATTCAATCAAGTAACACATTCATTCAAGTATGCTTGAAAACATAGTGTGCTCGAGCAACCTTTCTGGAGAATAGGGTGCCCGAACAACAATCATATGCCAAGTATACCCGAATAACCTTCATATAATACAAAGTGTGCTTGGAAAGAAATTCTAGCAGACAGTGTACTCGGAAAGTTAAGTTTTGAAATTTCCAAGTATATTGAAGGAACACAAGTGTGCCCGAAATATAAAGTGTGCTCGGAAAACAAGGTTTGCTCGAAAACACTTGTAATTTCAAAGAAATCATACACATATCACAGAGCATGCTCGGAATGAAATTAAACACATAAACATTTAAGTGTGCTATAGTCTAAAATTTCATAGAGCTTGCCCGAAAATCCTATGTTAGCACTAAGCTTGCTAGGATAAACATATTCAATCATCAGGTATGCCCTTACTCGATGAATTTCAACTTGTCAAACCATACCCGAAAAATGACAGACTTAAACAAGTAACATCTAAGCGTGCCCGGAAAGATTAACAGCCTTTCCTACCAACATATTCACTCAAAGCTTACTCGATGTACTAACTTAAGTTCACAAAGTTTGCTTGGAAACATAATTAGCAAATAACATGCATATCTTGCCCGAAACAAGAATTACTTGTTAAAAGCTAACTATAACAGCACATAATCATCTCAAGATTTCAAGCTTGCTCGGGAAATGAGTACAACAGTGTACTCTACCCGGTAAGTGTAAACACTTCAAAGCATGCCCAAAAATCATAAAGTTAGTCAAAAATGACTAATCTTACTCGGAAAGGTTGAAAACTATCAACCCTTACCCGAAACAACATATTCACACATAAACAAGTCAAGAATGACTAAGCTTACTCGGAAAGGTTGAAAACTATCAAACCTTACCCGAAACAACATATTCACACATAAACAAGTCAAAAATGACTAAGCTTACTCGGAAAGGTTGAAAACTATCAAACCTTACCCGAAAATACATATTCACACATAAACAAGTCAAAAATGACTAAGCTTACTCGGAAAGGTTGAAAACTATCAAACCTTACCCGAAAATACATATTCACACATAAACAAGTCAAAAATGACTAAGCTTACTCGGAAAGGTTGAAAACTATCAAACCTTACCCGAAACAACATATTCACACATAATCAACTGTTTTGTACTCGGAAAGGTTGAAAACCATTAAACCTTACCCGAAAATACATATTCAAACAGTTTGTGCCCGGGAAGGTTATAAAGCATCAAACCTTACCCGAACTTACATATTCAACCTGTTTTAGGCAAAATGCAACTCTTTTTGACTTAAACCACTTGTCAAATATATTTCTAAGTTATGTATCATTTCAGATCATAGTTTAAGAGCAAATGGTGCATTTAGAGATCAAATTTCAGTTATATTTCTTTTCAAAACATTTTCTTCCTTTTACTGAAAAGATCTCAAGAATTGGATCATATTGACTAAGTAGCTATCTCAATACTTCACTCTCAGCATTATTATGACAACATAGATAGGTTAACAGCAGGTATTAACTTAGCATGAATTTCATCTCTTTGGTGATATGATTTAGTTTCATTTAAAGCATAATGCATTAATGGTCAACACTGTGCAATGATGCCTCATATCTCTTCTCAAAGCTTATTTGGCTTTCCCCATATCACCCCAATTTGACTCCAACCTCCTGTATTTGGTCAAAAATAGTTTTTGTATGACATAACTTATTGTAATTTTTTGTATTTTTTTTTCTTTTGATTCAAACATATCTAGAGGTTGAACGTTGGACTTACAGTTAGCAACATGCCTTTCATACAAGATGAGACAGAATTTGCCAACATCTTTGTAGTTCTAGTTGTAACCCTCTTGTTTGATAAAATATTTAAAACACTTATCAACTTTTGGTTGATTTATTCATTCTTCCCCTTGTTTTTGATATTTTCTCAAATTTTCTTAAAGTATGTTCCATGTCATATTTAAAGATGTTTCATTTTTGGTTGACCAAATAACAACAGGCTCGTGTATGACTGGGTAATCACTTTTCTGCCATATCATTCGGAGAGATTTATCTTGAGACATGCAAAACAACTATGCATCTCCACATAAAGATTAGCAAATTCATTATGTTTATATCACCTTAGATTTTATATCATCATGGGAAAGCAACCATACATATTAATGACTATACTAAGGTCTTTTTGGCCTATTAATTCCATATGATCAGCTAAGTAGTCAATGTACTATCATTTCCCACTAAAATTAAGTGAATCATTCAATCACCCCAATATCTCTTTATTGTCAGGTTAATGGCTATCCTGTTTGACCAGAAGTGGTTAACAGGACCAAACATACATATGAGTATATGTCCTTTCAAAGTCAGAGGTATTGACATAGTTTTAAGTGAAGGAATAAGAAACAAGTCATAATTGCCCCAAATGCATTCAGTTTTTAGGTCAATGGCTATCCTTTGAATCTATAGAGATTTAAGGACCAAACATACACAAGTGCATGTCCTTCCAACTGGGCAAATGACATAGTTTTCAGCAAAAACAACTACTAGAGACTTCTCTTTAAAAATCCTTCTTTTAAGCTTCTTAAAAGCTTGAACTGAATAATCCTATCATATCTCTACACCATTAATCAACTTGCTCATGTTTTGATCAAAATATAGTATTTATGCAAAATTCATTATAAAAATTCATTAAATCACTTAATTTTGACATAAAACACATTTTGAAATAAACAGTTGAATCACATACTCAAATCTAATCATTCTTAACATCATCAAGAAAACAGACTGTACTAACATTCAATGTCTATCCTATCTTAACAACATCAGAAGATCAGATTAAAGAACATATTCAAGTAACCATAAACATGTGATTACTCATGACATTAGACAAGTATTTAATTTCACCCAAACTGATTAAACTACTTATCATAACATCAGATCAGTTAACATGATAGTCAAGAATTATCATCAATTTCAAACAAATTGCACAGATATTTACTTAAGCACCTATCAGTTAACTTCAAAACAGTGACATATTCAAAACATAATCAATCAACATTCAGTTGAAACACATTCAATATGTGTAATCTCTAATAAAATAATCAGTTATCACAGAGAGACACACATAGAAACAGTTAGGTCACACTATATTTAACATACTCAGTAACATTTTCAGTAACATATTCAGCAACATATTCAGTAACATACTTTAACAAAACATTCAACATTGTGTGACCTCTTCTAAACTCTTCAGTTAGCACATAGAGGTACACAACCAAGCACACATCCTTAATCAGATTTCATCAGAGTTGATCATCCCCAGGGCTTTCAAAAGAAAGTTGAACCTAGTTCTGTCAAGTGGTTTGGTGAATAGTTCAGCCAAGTTATCACTTGTATCAACTCTTTGCATTTCAATCAGACCTTTTTCACTGCAATCTCTGATGAAGTGATGTCTGATTTCAATGTGCTTAGTCTTAGAATGTTGCACAGGATTCTTAACAGTAAAATATGCAGCTGTATTATCAATCAGATTAGGGGTGTTTAGAAAATTCAAACCATAATCTAGCATCTGATTTTGAATCCAGAGAACTTATGCACAGCAGGCAGATGCAGCAACATATTCAGCTTCTGCAGTGGAGATTGATATTGTAGTCTGTTTCTTTCATTTCCATGACACTAGCCTTTCTCCCAAAAACTGGCATCCCCCTGATGTTGACTTTCTGCTCATGTTACACCCATTATAATCACTGTCTGTATAAGCAAGCAGATCAAAGGCTAGATTCTTAGGATACCAAATTCCTAAGTCTGGTCTTCCCTTCAAATATCTGAATATTCTTTTCACAGCATTCATGTGGGAGACTTTGGATTTTACTAGAACCTTACACATACACACACAGCAAACATGATATCTGGTCTTGTTGCATTCAGATACATCAGAGATCCAATCTTGGCTCTGTATTCATGTTCATTTACTGACTCCCCCTTTTCATCAGCTATCATCTTTTCTTTGGTGTCCATTGGAGTTGAAGCAGTCTTGTAATCATGACAGTTGAACTTGTTCAAAATGTCCTGCACATATTTAGTTTGGTGAATGAAGATCCCTTCAGCCTTTTGTAGAACTTGCAGTCCCAGAAAGAAGTTCATTTCACCCATGGAACTCATGCTATACTTGGATTTCATCACCCCTTCAAACTCCCAACACATAATTTCATTTGTAGATCCAAAGATGATATCATCAACATAGACTTGTAAAAGCAACAAATCTGACCCCTTTCTTTTGTAGAAGAGTGTCTTGTCAATGGCTCCCCTTGTGAAACCATTTTCAAGTAGATGAGTTGATAGTTCATCATACCATGCTCTAGGAGCCTGATGCAGTCCATAAAGGGCTTTGTTTAACTTGTACACCCTGTTTGGATACATGGGATCCTCAAAACCTGGTGGCTGAGCTACATACAGCTCTTCATCAATCTTTCCATTTAAGAATGCAGATTTAACATCAAGCTGGAATACTCTAATGTTCTTTGAGGCAGCATATGCAAGGAAAATTCTTATGGCTTCCAGTCTTGCAACTGGTGCAAATACTTCCTCAAAGTCTATCCCTTCTTCTTGAAGACATCCCAGTGCTACAAGTCTAGCTTTGTTCTTAATCACCAAACCACTTTCATCCCTTTTGTTTCTGAAAACCCACTTGGTTCCAATTGCATATCTGTCATAAGGCTTTTCTACAAGATCTCAAACATGTAGATCTCTAAACTGTGCCAATTCCTCTTGCATTACCTCTACCCAACTATTGTCTTTTAAAGCTTGAGCAATGTTCTTTGGTTCTATTTGAGATAGAAAGCAAGAGTACAGACAGATGTTTGCAATCTCAGAATGACTCCTTGTGACTCTTTCATGCAAGTCACCAATGATATTTTCAGCAGGATGATTCTTTTCAACAGTAGGAGTTTGTATTATCATATTTGTAGACAAATTTGTGTCAAGATTTGTTTCATTGAGTTCAGGTTCTTCAATGATCAAATCAGCTTCTGCATCATGAAACTCTAGTGCTTCATCATTGTGTTGTCCTGAAGTAGATGCACCATTGTTTCCCAGATTCAAGCTTTGAAATAAGTCTTGAAATCTTGTTGGGGAAGCAGCTTCTTCATTTGATTGGTTGCTTGTGTCACTCTGATTCTAAACTTGATCATTCTGTACATTTGGACTGTCTTGATTGTTCATAACCTGATCCTGTTCAATGACCTTGCTTGAGAAACTGTTCACAAAAGTGTATTCCTTTTCTTTTCTAGCAACCTTTTTCCACAATTCTTCTAAGTCCAATTCTTTCTTCTTATTCTCTGCAAGTACACTGGTCTTGTAGAATGAATCATCAAAGTCTTCAGAATAAATCTTGAATGACTTTATTAATTTCTCATGATCAAACAGCCATTCTGCACCACTGACTGTGTTGAACTGATTTTCATTAAAAATAATGTCAGAAGACTCTATCACACTCATGTGACCTTTCACATATACTGTGTATGCCTTTGAGTGAGTAGAATATCCAACAAACAAACAATCTAGTGACTTAGTTTGAAATTTGTTCAAATAATCTCTAGTGTTCAAAAGAAAACATTTGCAACCAAAGGGCTTGAAAAATTTGATGTAAGGCTTTCTATTATTGAAAATTTCATATGGAGTCTTGTTATACCTTTTGTTTACAAGCACCCTGTTTTGAACATAACATACTGTATTGATTGCTTCAGCCCAAAAAGTGACAGGCAAATTTGCATCTGCCAACATGGTTCTGACAGCTTCTATCAAATTTCTGTTTCTTCTTTCTGCCACTCCATTTTGTTCAGGAGTTCTAGGAGCTGAAAATTGTTGAAATATTCCTTTCTGTGTGCAGAATTCTTCCATAACTCCATTCTTGAACTATGTACCATTGTCACTTCTCATCATTTTGACTTTCTTATTCAGTTTGTTCTCAATCATGGTAACACAACCTTTAATCAACTCTGCAGACTCATCCTTGGTACTTAGGAAATAAACCCAAGTATATCTTGAATAGTCATCAATGATCACCAGACTGTATCTCTTCTTTCCAATACTTGGCACACTCACGGGACCAAAGAGATCCATGTGAAGTAACATAAGTGGTTGATCAATTGAATTGATGAGCTTTGTTTTATGAGTAGACTTGTGTTGTTTTCCCTTTTGACATGAGTCACAATGATCATCTAACTTGAATTCTCTTGTAGGTAAACCAATCACATGTTCACCTTTGACCAGTCTGTTCATGTTCTTCAAGTTTACATGACATAGTTTCCTATGCCACAATTTAGATTCATTTTCAGTGGCTCTGGAAACAAAACATGCACCTCCTCTTGAAATGGCTTCTTTCATATTCAACTCATACAGGTTTCCATTTCTTGGTGCCATCATCATAATCATTTCAGGTGGAATTACAAACTCAGGTTTTAAGATGAAACAATGAGAATCATCAAAACTAACTTTGTAACCCTTATCACACATCTGTGATATGCTCAGCAGATTGTATTGAAGTCCCTCAACATGAAACACATTATCAAATGATACCTTTCCATTTGTCAAGATTCCTTTTCCCACAATCTTTCCACCATTTTCATCACTCCCAAAGGCAACAGGACCTTCATATTTCTCTTCATAATTCACAAGTGACCTCTTGTCACAAGTCATGTGCCTAGAACAACCACTATCCATATACCATATATCATTCAAAGGAGTGGCATGTTCCTGCACAAAGAGATATTTGATTAGTTAAGTGATGAAGTGCAAGCTTCATCAACTTGCAACTCATCAGTGTCATTTTCAGTGGTAGCTTGGGAAGTGAGTGTTGTAGGTTTAGGATCTGCATGAGTGATCTCCAGATTATCAGAATTGTCAGTTTCATATCCACACTCTCTTGGTGTTTTAACAAGTGAAACTGAACTTTGGAGCTCAACTGAGTCAGTGACATCCTCTTTTAAGACATAGTCCTTTGTTTCTGAGTAGTCTCTTACATCAGTCACATCTTCAATTTTAGTTTCTGCTTTAGGTTTCCAAGTGAAACCTTGTGGTTCATATCCATTTTACATCAAGAGCTTTTTGTCACCAGTCAATTCATTTGGTTTTATTCTCTGATAAATTTCTTTCCTTCTTGTCTTCTCACTGTGTGATGATTCTTGAGACTCATCAGACTTAACTGATTGAATGTCTTGATTAATCTTCAATGACTGACTTTTCTTCTTTGTCACCTTCTTGTGCTTCTGTGATGACTCACTTCTTCTTGCAGACTCAGTCATTTGTTTCTTTCCTTTGATTTCAGCATTCTTTTTGTTACTTGTCTGCTTTCCACACACATTTCCTTTTCCCAAATACATATCATACTTCTGTTTGTACAAAACAAAGTCTTAGCCATACTTTGTTCCATTTGGGACATGAAATGGTTTGAGGTTGAATTTTTCATTACATGAATCTGTGTGGTGACCATATTCATCACACTTTTTGCACCAAACCTTGCCCTTGAAGGCTTCATGTTCGTTTGGTTTCTTGAATCTTTCACTTGGCTTAGGTGTATTGACTCCTAAAGTCTTCTGATTCTTTAGACCATCAAAATCAATTGAAAAAGGAACAAATTCCTCAATCTTGATGTCTTGTCTTTCAACTTTGCTTTTGACAAAGACAAATTTCTTCATAATCATAGGTTCTTCATCACTGCTTTCTCTAACCCTTGTCTGTCTTTTCTTATATTCTTCCATAGTTTCCAATTCCCCAACATCCAACACCTCATGACTAGAAAAGATTGGATAAACTGGGATAAAATTTTCTGTTTCAACTTTTTCAGTCACCATTTTCCTTTTGTTGTTCTGCTTTATTCTAGCCAATACAGCTTTGCTTGGTGGTCTGACAGCATTGTAGTTTATCTTCCTCCTTTCACATATATCAAAAGAAACATGTTCTCTTTTCATTTTATCATTTTGCTTCTTTAATCTTGGTGGGACTGGTAGATACTTTGGAAGTTTATCAACAGATTCAGGTTTCTTGTATTTTCTTCCTCTTTCAGCAGCTTTGATTTCCTTTTCAGTAATTGGATCACTCAAATCATCTTGATCCAACTCATCTGAATCAAAGTCATCCTCAGAGACTTGAACTCCAATTGACTTTTTCTCTGTCACTTCTTTCTTAATCACAAACTCTCCATCTTCATTTATTTCTACCTTTTTGTACAAATCAAAAAATTCTTCCCTGTCTTGAAAGACATCTTTGAATTGTTGTAAGTATGCACCTCTTTTCTCTTTGTCAACTTTAGGCATAAAATTGTTGTTGAATGGAAGTGGAACTGTTTTGTATTTGTCTTGTTCTTTCACTTGATTCAGTATTCCACATATGTTGCCAGTTGAGACTAAATTCTTCAGAAATTCAGTTTCAACCTTTAGTCTTGTGTTTTGCACCTTTTCTTCAACTAACATCTTCTTCAATCCATCAATCTCAGTGATGTATCTGGTTTGAGTTATGTAAATGATCATGCAATCATCTTCAAGGCTTTTAATCTTTTCATCACTGATCATCTCACTTGCCTCATACTCATTTATGATACTTTGTTTTCTGAAACATTCATCTTCCAGCTTGCCCACTTTTGTTTTTAATTCACTGACAAGTTCATTTAAATCAACTGTAGGAGCAGAGTGTACCTGAGAAGATGATCCCTTTTCTTTCTCAATTATGGCCATGAATGCCACATTTGCTTTCCTGATATCATCTGCAATGTCCTCTTCATGACTGCTCCAATCAAAACTTCCTTCATGTTGTGTAGTCACTGCCACATTTCCTTGATTTCTGATCTGATTTTGATTTGCTGGAACAGTGTTGTTTGGAACATTTTGAACAGCTTGAAGGTTTTGATTGTTATTCATTTGAAAACCTTGATTCTGTTGCATACTTTGTTGTTGATTATTCATTTGAGGCTGAAAGTTGTTGAAGTTTGGGTTGTAATTGTTGTTGTTGAAGTTTTTCATTTGATTGCTGTTGTTGAATCTTGGCTGATTTTGTTGGTAATGCTGCTGACCTCTTGGTTGATTCTGTTGATATTGATGCTGACCTCCTGGTTGTTGATTCTGAAATTGATTTATTTGAAAATTTCTTGGTTGATTGCATTCTCTTGCAAAATGACCAGGTTGCTGACAATTGTAGCATATTGCTTTTGACTTGTCAAACCCAATCCTGTCATTAGGACCAGAAACCAGAGTTCTACCAGTTCTGTTATACAGCCTTCTACTTCTCAAACCCAACATGGCAGCTTTCCACTTCAAATCCATGTCTTCCAAGTCATCTGCATCAATTTGTTCTAAATCATCTTGTAAAACACTTGTGTGAATCATGTTCTTTGCAACAAATGCATTATATGACTCAGTAAACATAGAAAACAAGGCTTGTGTTTCATTGCTTTGACTATGTCCTGTTCCAGTATTAGGAACATTTCCACTAGACATAGAGGCAGAGTCAGAATCATCAATCAGTTGCACATTGAACCTCTGATGGTTTCCTTGAATGCTTGTGCTACCCCCAATGAAGGATTTTGGAGTGACAACATTTTGTTCAGCTGGTTCTTCTATGATGGGAATTTTCTGTTGATTCTTGGTAGACAGATTTCCCATGGGAGCAATCAATGCACTTGAAACATTGAAGCTTGGTCTATCTTCCTTAATCATCTCATTCTCAATCATTTCAAGTTCAGCGGCTTGAAGAAAGCATACCACATCATCCAATTTCAATTCATTGAAATTTTGCTTCTGAAGGATGAATTTGCACGCAGTATACCATTCTTTTGGCATTGAGTTGAATAACTTTGTATTCAAATCAAAATCAGTCATTACATAATCAGTTGTTCTCAACTCATTCACAATACTCAGAAAACGTTCTAGTATTGATTTCAACCTTTCTCCATCCCTATACTTGAACCTTTCCAACTGTTGCTTCAATCTTTGCTTCTTTATGTTCTTCAGTTCAGTATTTCCTTCATACATTTCAAGGATGGCATCATACATTTTTTTTGTTGTTGTGTGATGAGCCACCTTGGTCAGAATCTCCCAAGACAAACCTAGCTTAATCATAGCCAAGGCTCTGTCATCCACCTTTCTCATTTTTTCTCTTACAGCAGCAGTTGTAGTAGCATTTGCACCTTCTTCAACAGCAGTTTGTGGACCATTCTTGATGGAGTTCCACATGTCAATATCATTGTAGCATACGGCTGCTTCAAAGAGTACCTTCCATTTGATAAAGTTTTCCTGTCCATACAACCTAGGTATCTTGTTAGTAGACACCTCTTGTTCCTCATATCCAGACATTTTGAGAAATCAAAAATCAGTTTCTTTAAAAAAAAGTTTCAAAATAATCAGATTTGAAAACAGAATGCTCAGATCTGATGTGTCTGATGTGATTAGAACAGAATTTAGATATAAAGATTTGAACTTTAAATGAAATAAGGAAGAGAAAACACCGGTGGATTGTAGATCTGGAAGAAAAATGAAAAACAGAGCTGCTGACGTCACAAATCAATCGAAAAGTGGTCTGCTTACGTCATTCTTCTTCAAATCTTAATCAGCAACAATCTTTCTAAAAATAGCAGTAATCAAGCTCTGATACCACTTGTCGGTCCCCTTGGATTTCAGCTGGATCTTACTCAAATCATGTCATAACTCACACAGATTAATCGTGTTGACAAGAGAGTTAATGACGGGTTACTATTTAGAAAGACATCCGTTTGTTAAAGGCAGAATCAATAACAAACATACGGTTGCAATGAATAATCAAAGATAGAAGGCACACTCAAGATTGACTCAAAATATTTCCATTTATATAATATTAATCATACAAAAGGATAATCGATTTAGGGTTTTCTAGGAATCCTGAGACAGCCGTCAGACAATATTCTCTCAATTAATTGTGTCGGTCTTATCCGTATTGTCTCTTTGGCGGCGTGCCCTAAATATTCTATTTATAGGCCTGCCAACCTAGGACAGCTGTCATTCCTTCTAGAAACCCTATCCGATAATACATATTCAAATTACATATTCAAAAATAAGCTAAGTGTAAAACAAGTCTTCCGGGTAGGCTTTTCATTAAACTTTAGTCTTCGAGTACGCAGTGTACTCGGCCTTCCTTCAGACTTGGTAAATATAGAAGTGTACTCGGGATCAGTTTCCGGGTAGACTTTACTTAAAGAATATTTTACCAAGTAAAATATTCACCGAGTAGACTTCAGTCTTCTTGAATTTATCAGACTTTGCCCGACAACTCCTTACGAGCAACCCTGTTCTTCTATGATCCTGTTCGGCTCTTTGTCATTGAATAACTTATTAGCAAAGTGTACTCGGGAATCAATGTACCTTGCTTGAGCTGAACCTTACTCGATATAACTTAGAAATATTCCCTTAACTCATCAAGTATACTCGGACCATACTTATTGATAAATACCTTGCCCGGTCTTCCAATCACTTGGCTTCATGGACTTGGTTAACCAAACCTTACTCGGAAGAGTAAAAGACTTGGTTTTGAAGAACAAACCTGCTTGACAAAGTGAACCTTGCTCGAAGATACCAAATCAGTGATCCTTACTCGGGAATGCACTAAATAGCATACCTTGCCCGGATATCCACTTAAGACGACTATTTGAAGTAAACCTTGCCCGGGAGGAAAAATCTCGTACTCGGCTAAGTAAAAGCTTGCTCGGAACCCAAGGTGTGCTTGGATTCAATACTTAGCAGATTCTGAGGAGGTTGAGAAGATTCCAATCTTCCATATTCTTCATTTAGGTCAAATCTCCTCATTTGGGTCAAACTTTTGACCCAACAGAAATTGTTGCGGGTGCATTCGAGGAATGGTGCGTCCTTTGGATCAATGAGGCGATGCACCATGAGACCCTCCTCATGATCAAGAAGTGAGCTGAAGATCGATCTTTACCTGCATAAACGAATATAACAATTAGAACCTAAGTGGAACCCTAGAAAGTAAAGACAAACTTACTCCTATTAGGCTTCTCGTAATATGGTTCCAAGTCAAGAAACAGCCATAGCCGGCTCATCTTTGCACCCACCAGTTCCCCCTCATGTATCGCACGCATGGGGGTGGGTGTAATGGTTAAGGTTTTGAACCATGGAACGTCCACTTGTGTAGTGGCACGGACCACGGGCATCTCAGCATCGGATTTGCGATAACTCATCGCAAATGGAATCACATCCACCCGAATCCAGAAGAGCTTCGACTTCCACTCGTGAAGGCTCCGGTACCATTCGGTGCCAATGACACCCTTCCTAGTAGTAGCCCAACTGTACCACCCGCCTCGGTTAGTAATCTTATAAAAGACAGGAAACCGGCTAACTGTAGGCTCCATGTTGTGGGCCTGGCAGCAGAATTCGAAGTGAAGAATTCTTAACATCCCAAAGGGATGGATCTGCGACAAGTGGACCCCATATGTCGTCAGGATAGCCTTAACAAACTTTGTTACAGGAAACCTAAATTTTCCTGTAGTAAAATGATCCGCATATATGGCCATTTTCTTGGTTGGAGGATTAGTGGAAATAGAGCCATCTGTTGGGTATTCAGGCTCCCATCCAGACGCTAAACCATATATATTAACAATATCCTCAAAGTCTATCTTTTTCCAATGGATAACGACGTTATCTATGGACGTGTTATTCTTCTTCTTCTCTTCTAGAATTAGAAGAGGAAAGATAAGAAGAAGAGAATTGGAAAGAGATAAGGATAGGAAGAAGTTGGAAACGCCCTATTTATACACATTGCAATCAATGCGATGGATGTGATGCCAATGGAGAGAGAAAATTCGGCCCAATTAGAGGGTGACACGTCAGGCGGGAAAGACGAAAAAGCAAAAAGGGACTGCAGAAAGACGTCATACACGTCTTATCAATTGTCCTGCGACAGTTCTCTTTCCTACTTGTAAAATTCAAATATGGATCACACAAAATATCTTAAGTCTAAAATATTAAAAATATTGAAGGACAAAGATTTCTTATATTCATATTAAAAGATGGTTACAAAAGATATAACAAATTACAAAATATTGACTATTCTATGGGTCTTCAGCGGACGTATATTCCGGAGGTGTAGGCGGGGTGTCTTCTGATTCTCCCTCCAAGTATTCCTTCAACAAACCCACGCCATCACTCGCCGCTGCTAACTTAAGAAGCATGTCTTGCAAGGGAAATGGCAAGTTGTCATATTCATTAAGACACATCTCATACTCCTGAGCGACATCGAGTCCATGCAGCTGGTGTTCTTCAAAGGAACGGCAAGCCTGGGCATACACCACCCCTTCATTAAAACCCGTCACTTGGCCAGATTGGGAAGAGGCAGTAAGTAGGAAGGCAAGGCTATCGGTTAGCTCGGTGCCTTCCTTAATATGTTTATTAACCTGCCAAGGAAAGAGAGATTCACTGACATTGGCGACACAAAAACTATTATTAATAAGGGAAATAAGGGAGTAACTTATCGCATTTAGACCTTGACCCAACAGCCACCATCGTTCTTTTTCTGCCCGCTCTGCTCATTCCTGGTTTAACACAATAATAATTCAATACAAGTTTCATAATATTTATAATATTAATTATATGATTTTATATATTAATATAGTTGATAAAACTCTTCATAAAAATAATATACACAAAAAAACACAGGGCTAGGGGTTCGAACCTACGACCCCCAGCAGCTCAAGCATTTACCCAACCACACACCAGCCAACTGAGCTAGTGTGTTACCTGGTACAAACACGAGAAACATCAAAATATAACCAGATAGTCACAAGAACCAGTTTACATAAGAACCCTAAAACCATCAATCGGCCAAATTGTTAAACTATTGGCCGATTAGCCATAGGGTTAATGTAGACGACACCGAGACGAGTTGAAACATGTATTAAGTTTCCTTAAAAAGTTTCTAAACGATAGACAAATATAACGAAGAACAGGTCGGCGTTGTATGGTGACGAACAGTCCATCAAACGACGATGAAAACTCAATTGGTTTGAGGGTTAAGGACGGCTAGGGTTAGGCGACGATGGTTGCATGTTTAATTGGATTAATATAAACGATTATATGTGTATTAATTTAGGTATTGAGGTCGGCATGTATATAAGAGGAAATAAGATCCAATTGATCGTTTTAACTATAGACCGCAATAGGTAAGTATAACACGTGATTTGATTCAATTTCTATAAACACTACGAGAATTAAGGTCCAAGAAATCTCAATTGCAATCGGGTTAGGGATTAAGGTTTGGATTTGGGGTTGGATCTTGGGTTTACCAGATTGTATATGGATTATAACAAAATTTTCACTTTAGACCCTAAGATTTGAGGATGGAATCAATAAGGGTTAAGAGTTTATGTTTGGGTAATTTTTGCCAAAGTAAGAAAGTTATAATATATTTTATACAAATAATTAAGAATAATATTTATTATAGAAATATATCAACTCGATAAACGCGATAAAATTTCCCGAATCATTGAAATGGGTCAGGTATTTCACTAAAATATTGATTTCAAAAAGTCCGAGTTGTTAAAATAAATAAGTTATTGAATATGTGTTACCTTAAATTTAATCTTCAGATTCCAAACAGTTTGGAAGATCATCAAAATTTGACTCATAGTTCTCATACTCTAACAACCATTTTACCTTCTCACTAACGTCATTTTTCAAATCCAAATATGCCCTTTCTTTCAAACATTAGCAAGTTTCAAGTGATTCAAATCTCTTAAAAGAAACATATCATTAGATTCTAATATTGATTTAGGATAGTACCAGTTTTACACGCAGTGGAACATATTTGAAACATAATTTATATGTAGTATCATATAAATTTAATGAAATGCAAATGTTGTACTTATAAATAAATTATACTTTTACATGAATTATAAAACATCATAACTTATTTGAATCAAATACAAAACCATACAAAGACTAACAAAGATAAATGAAAAGTTAAAATATTTTATAGCTTATATCATCAGTACAATAATAAGCAAACAAAGGAAATTATTCTCCAAATCAATAAAACAATTCTAAAATGTTGATTCAACAAAACTTTATCTCAATGTTGATTCAAAAGACAAAATCTATCTAAGATATTTATTACACATCAATAACTATAATGTTTATTACTCTAAGATAATACATGTGTTTGTTTACACATCAATTTTAAACATTTATTACACATCAATGTTAAAAGATGTTAAACAATAAACAATATATAAGACATTTATTTTTATAAGTATATTATAAAATTATGTTACAAAACAAACTGTTATGACAATCAAAAACCTAAATTTAGTCTTTCATAATACTATAATTAATTGATCTAAATAAAGTTTTAATCAACATGTTAATTTTCATTCAAGTGTGTTTGCCATATAATTGATTCCTAATATATATCATTCAGGAATTAGCCAAAGCTTTCTCATCCATTTTTTATAACTCTTTTGTGGATAAATTATGTTAAATAATTATTGAATACATTTACATATTCTAATAAAGTAAAATAATTGTAGACACGTGTCGGTTTGTGATTAATCCTCACAATTTTTTTCTCTCCAAAATAATATATGGCATAGATCAATTATTATTCACTTTTCTTTTATACTTCATTTATATTATATCTATAACATGGTTAAATTATTCATTTTTCTTTAAACTATTATTATTATTATTATTATTATATTTATACACTTTTATAAAAATAAATATTTACATATTATAATAATATACATTGTTATAATATATTTCACAACATACTTGGTGAAATCCAAAAATCAACAACAAACCGTGTTAGTTAAATATTGAAAATAATATAATTTTAAATGTTACTGTTAACATATTTACTACGTATATTGTTGAAGATTGCAATTAAAAAAACTAATACGTTTTTAGTTTACAAAGTAATTTATTTAATCATCAAATTATGAATATTTGTTTAAAAGTTGATCCAATTTTTAAAAATAAATCCATTTATCTATTTTTTTGTACATTGTCATATAAATTTATAAAATATAAATATATGATTTAAATCTATCTATTTATTTTCCGGTTAATTTAGTAAACTATACATATATGTGTTAAATTGTAAGGATAGTATATGCCAATCACTTCTAAATATAATTAAGTTTATCATAAATAGTTTCTTGTTTTATCATGGATTGCTTCAGGTTTTTTGTGGAACTCAAATTTGATTATTACGAGTTAAAAGTTGGTAAATAAATTGTTTGGTACAAATGAACTACATTTTGCTCAAATTTGTTACGGGTAAAAATGGGTAATTTGAATATTTTTAAAAATTTGAGAATGAAAATAAATGTATCATCAAACTTGTTACGGGTTCAAAAGATTGACTTGAAAATGTAGAACAAATGAAAGTTAGAATTACAATTGTGATTGAGTTTAAAATTTATTTTTAAGGACATTTTTGTAAATAGTCAAAAGATTCGAGATTTTGCACATTGAATATTTTTCCCATGACTATTATAATTTATGAAAAAATGGCAAACACTTCCGGCATTCCACCTCTAGGCCTATCAATGCTTCTAATTTTTATCAAATTATAAATATTTGTGTCAGCATTAACTTTTCCTTAAATACTGATCAGAATGTTGTATGTGAAGCATGTCGTACAAAATTATGCTCAACTGAAGCAAAACATTCACAAAACTGAACAGGCTAACATGTTATTTTTTTTGTCAATTTGCAAAGTCGAGAAGCCTCTCAAACTTATCAAAATCTTTTTCATAGTGTAGCTCAAAACTATTACTATATGAAAAGTATTCTATGAAATTGGCTCATAACCAAATTTCTTTTAATTATACATATCTGATACTGAGAATAAATTTTCAATAGATGGAGTGTTCTTGGGTATATTTTTGCATGTGCATTATTTTTTTTATTAAGTTAATTTTGTTTATGGAAAAAATCATTTTGTAATATAAAAAAATCAATTTATGTATAATGATACAAGAATAAATGTAATACATTTTTCTATATACATTATGTATTTCTTTATTTGTAACTTAATTATTTAGATCATTACGTGTATTACACGGGCTGTAAAGCTAGTATAATAATAAATAACATATTCGAGAAAACAAATATTTAACATTAGGTTGGCCTAACAACAATATTTGTAGCATCCCGTGTTGAGTCAAAGATTTGACCAAAATGAGATATATGGAAGATTGGAATCTTCTCAACCTCCTTGGAATTCGCCAAGTATGGAACCACGCACACCTTAGACCTCCGAGCAAGCTTTTACTTAGCCGGGTACGATATTTTTTCTATCGGGCAAGGTTTAACTTCAAGTAGTCTTCTTTAGTGGATATCCGAGCAAGGTTTGCAAATTAGTGCATTGCCGGGCAAGGTTCACTAGTTTATGTATTTCCGAGCAAGGTTCACTTTATCAAGCAAACCTGTTCTTCATAGCCATGTAAGGTTCACTTCCGAGTAAGCTTTTGGCTAACCAAGTCCATGAAGCCAAGTGATTGGAAGACCGGACAAGATATTCATTAATAGTAGTGGTCCAAGCAAGCTTGATGATTGAATGGAATATCATTAAGTAATATCGGGCAATGTTCAACTCAAGCAAGGAACAGTACCCCCGAGTACACTTTGCTAATAAGTTATTTTATAGCAAAGAGTTGAATGGACCATTGAAGAACAAGGTTGCTTGTAAGGGTTTGTCGGGCAAAGTCTGGCAAAGTCAAGAAGACTGAAGTCTACCCGGTGAGTATTTTACTTAGTAAAATACTCTTCAAGTAAAGTCTACCCGGAAACTGATCCGGGCACACTTCTATGTTACCAAGTCCTGAAGGATGGCAGAGTACACAGCATACTCGGAGAAGGAAGATTAATGCAAAGCCTACCCGGAAGACTTGCTTTACACTTAGACTATTTTCTGATTATGTAATTTGAATATGTATTTACATTTGGGGTTTCTAGAAGGAATGACAGCTGTCCTAGGTTGGCAGGGCAATAAATAGAATGTTTTAGGGCACGCCGCCTACGGATCTGCTACGGATTTGAGCCTTTACACTTTTGGATAAGAAAGAATATTTTCTTGAAAGTGACGGTTGTCCTAGGATACGTACGGAAAAAACCTCCTTCAAGAAACCCTAAATCGGTTATCCAATTTGTATGATGAATGTTATATGAATGGAAATCTTTTTAGTGGATCTTATTTGTGTTGGTTATCTTTGAATATTGATTAAGCAACCGTATGTTTGTTATTGATTCCTCCTTTAACAAACGATCATCTTTCTAAATATAGCAATATGTCATTAACTCTCTTATCGACACATCTATTTGTTTGAGTTATGACATGATTAAGTAAAATCCAGCTGAAATCAAGGGACCAGACAAACGGTATCAGAGCTTGTTGCTGCTATTTTGGAAAGATTGTTGCTGATTGAAGATTTGAAGAAGAATGACGTCAGCAGACCACTGTTACATTGAAACGTGACGTCAGCAGCTCTGTTCTTCATTTTTCTTCCAGATCTACAATCATTTGGTGTTTTCTCTTCCTTGTTCTATTTAAAGTTTTAATCTTTATATATAAATCTTGTTCTTATCACATCAGACACCTCAGATCTGAACAATCGGTTTTTAGATCTGATTATTTTTTAACTCTGTTTTTAAAAGGAAACTATTTTTTATTTCTCAAAATGTCTGGTTACGAGGTACTAGAAGTCTCTACTAACAAGATTCCTAGACTGTATGGACAGGAAAATTTCACTAAATGGAAGGTCTTGTTTGAAGCAGCTGTTTTCTATAATGATGTTGATATGTGGAACTCCATCAAGAATGGTCCACAAGGGGAAGCTGAAGAAGGTGCAAATCCAGCAGCAACTGCTGCTGCTGCTGCTGTGAGAGAAAGGATGAGAAATGTTGATGACAAGGCTTTAGCTATGTTGAAGCTAGGTCTGTCTTGGGAAATACTTACCAAGGTTGCACATCATCCCAATGCTAAGGCAATGTATGATGCAATACTTGAAATGTTTGAGGGAAATGTTGAACTCAAAAACATCAAGAAGCAGAGATTGAAGCAGCAACTAGAAAGATTCAAGTATAAGGAAGGAGAAAGGTTAAAATCAATTCTGGAGAGGTTTCTGGGAATTGTGAATGAGCTCAGAACCACAGACTATGTCATGACTGACTTTGACCTCAATACCAAGCTGCTCAACTCTATGCCAAAGCAATGGTACGCTGCCTGCAAGTTCATCCTTACAAAGCACAACTTCAATGAGCTAAAAGTGGATGATGTAATGTGCTTTCTTCAAGCTGCTGAAATAGAGATGATAGAGAATGAAATGATTAAGGAGGAAAGACCCTGCTTCAATGTTTCAAATGCATTGATTGCACCTATGGGTAATTTGATTACCAAGAATCAAAAGCAGATTCCTATCATTGAAGAACCTGTTGAACTTAATTCTGATACTCCAAAATCATTTGTTGTTGTTGGCACAAGCAATCAAGGAAACCGGCAAAGATTCAATGCGCAGCTGATTGATGACACTGATTCTTCCTCTATGGCAAGTGGGAATGTTCCTCACACTAGTGGTGGACATAGTCAAAGCAGTGATACACAGGCATTACTTTCAATGTTCACTGAGTCATATAATTCATTTGTTGCAAAGAATTTAATTCACACAAGTGTAGTACAAGATGATCTTGAGCAGATAGATGCTGATGATTTGGAGGACATGGATTTGAAGTGGCAAGCAGCTATGTTGGCTCTTAGAAGCAAGAGGCTCTACAACAGGACTGGTAGGTAACTCCTATCAGGACCAAATGAAAGAATTGGTTTTGACAAGTCAAAAGCCATTTGCTACAATTGCCAACAGCCTGATCATTTTGCTAGAGAATGTAACATGCCAAGAAATTTCCAAGTAAACCAATTTCAGAACCAACCAAGAAATCAGCATCCTCAGTATCAACAGCAGCCTCAATATCAGCAGAGACCAAACACCAACAACTTCAACAACAATCCTAACAACAACTATAATCCCAACTTCATCAACTTCCAACCTCAAATGAACAATCATGATCAAGGAATGCCTCAAAATCAAGGTTTTCAAAGAAACAACCAAAACCCTCAAAATGTTCCAAACAACACTGTTCCAGCCAATCAAAACCAGATCGGAAATCAAGGAAATGTTGTTGTAACAACACATCATGAAGGTAACTTTGATTGGAGCAATCATGAAGAAGATATTACATATGATATCAAGAGGGAAAATGTGGCATTCATGGCTATAATTGAGAAAGAAGCTGGATCATCATCTCAGGTACATTCTGCTCCTACTATTGATTTAACTGAAGTTATCAATGAACTGAAAATGAAAGTAGGCAAGCTGGAAAGTGAGTGTTTTAAGAAACAAAGTATCATTAATGCATATGAGGCAAGTGAACTAGTGAGTGAAGAAAGAATGAAAAGTTTGGAAGAAGACTGTGTAAACAGTTACAGAGCTCAAAAAATATTCACCACTGAAATTGATGGGTTGAAGAAAATGATTATAGAAGAGAAGGTGTTGAACACAAAACTGCAAACTGATAATGAATTCTTGAAGAACTTGGTCTCCACTGGAAACATCTGTGGAATTCTAAACCAAGTTAAGGAAGAAGACAAATACAAAGCAGTACCACGTCCTTTCAACAACAACTTTATGCCAAAAGTGGATAAAGAGAAAAGAAATGCATATCTACAACAATTCAAAGATGTTTTTCAAGACAAAGAAGAACTTGTGGATTTGTACAAGAATGTTGAGGTGAGTGAAGAAGGAGAATTTGTTGTGAATAAAGAGTTGAAAGAAGAAAAGTCAATTGGAATTCAAGTCTCTGAAGATGATCTTGAGTCAATTGATTTAAACAAGATGACTTGAGTTATTTGAGTGATCAAATTACTGAAGAGGAAATTAAAGCTGCTGAAAGAGGAAGAAGATTCAATAAGCCAGAATCCATTGACAAACTTCCAAAGTATCCACCTGTCACATCAAGAATGAAGAAACAGAATGAAAGAACAAAAAGAGAACATGTGTCCTTTGATATATGTGAGAAGAAGAAGGTAAATTACAATGCAGTGAGACCTCCGAGCAAAGAAGTATTGGAAAGGATAAAACAGAACAACAAAAAAAGGGTGAAAAATGATGTGAATGTTGAAAACCTTATCCATGTTTACCCTATTTTCTCAAGCATTGAAGACTTTGACATTGAAGAAGTAGAAACAATGGAAGAATATGAAATGAGGAAATCAAGACAAAGGGAAAACATAGAGGAGGAACCTTTGAGTTTAAGGGAAATTGTCTTTGTTAAAGGGAAAGTGGAAAGAAGTGACATAATGATATCTGAATTTGTTCCCTTCTCAATTAATTTTGACAGTTTAAAATCTAAAAAGATAATTGGAGTTGATTCACCAAGACCAAGTGAAAGGTTCAAGAAACCAAAAGAACATGAAATATTCAAAGGAAAGGTTTGGTGCAAGAAGTGTGATGAGTATGGTCATCATACAGACTCCTGTAATGAAAGACTCAAATTCAAGCCTTTTCATGTCCCAGATGAAACAAAGAATGGACAAGACTTTGTGGCCTACAAAATGAAGTATGAAAAATACTTGGGTATGGGAAAGGTTTGTGAAGAGGAAGTTCTGGAGAATGAGAGCCAAAGGCCTTCAATGAAATCCAAGAAACATGTGGACAAACATGTTAAAAGGGGTAAATCTCCAGTGAAGCATGTGAATAATGTTAAAAAAGGCTCTCAACCCTTGAGAATAATCCCTAAAAGGGATACTCAATCTGTCAAATCTGATAGTTCTCAAGGATCATCAAGCAGTGAGAAGACAAGAAGAAAAGATGCATATCCTAGAAAGAAACCAACAGAACTCACTGGTGATGATAAGTTTTCGTTAAAACATGGATATGAACCACAAGGTTTTCTTTGGAAACCTAAAACAGAAGCAAAAGTTGAAAAAGTTCATGATGTGAGAGACTACTGTGAAAAGAAGGACTATGTGATAAAAGAGTATGCCACTGACTCAGCTGAATACCAGAACTCAACCTCACTAGTCAAAACCCCAAGAGAGTGTGGTTATGAAACAGAAAATTCAGACAATCTTGAACTCACTCATGAAGATCCTGAACCAACAACACTGACTTCCCAAGCTGTGTCTGAAACTGAATCTGATGAGCTGCAAGTTGATAAGGCTTGCACTTCATCACTCAACTAATCAAACTTTTTCTTATGTGCAGGAACAATCCACTCCTTTGAATGACATATGGTACATGGATAGTGGTTGTTCTAGGCACATGACTTGTGACAAGAGGTCTCTTGTCAATTATGAAGAAAAATATGAAGGTCCTGTAGCTTTTGGGAGTGATGAGAATGGTGGAAAGATTGTTTGGAAAGGAATTTTAATAAATGGAAAAGTCTCATTTGATAATGTGTTTCATGTTGAAGGACTTCAGTACAATCTACTGAGTACATCACAAATGAGTGATAAGGGATACAAAGTCAGTTTTGATGACTCCCACTATTTCATCTTGAAGCCTGAGTTTGTGATTCCACCTGAAATGATAATGATGATGGCACCAAGAAATGGCAACTTGTATGAATTGAATATGAAAGAAGTTGTTTCAAGAGGAGGTGCATGTTTTGTTTCCAAAGCCACTGAAAATGAGTCAAAATTGTGGCATAGGAAACTGTGTCATGTGAACTTAAAAAACATGAATAGACTTGTCAAAGGTGAGCATGTCACAGGATTACCAACAAGAGAGTTCAAATTGGAAGATCATTGTAGTTCATGCCAAAATGGAAAACAACACAAATCGACTCATAAGCCAAAGCTCATCAACTCAGTTGATTAAGTACTTGAATTACTTCACATGGATCTCTTTGGTCCAGTGAGTGTTCCAAGTATAGGAAAGAAAAGATATTTTCTAGTGATCATTGATGACTACTCAAGATATACTTGGGTTTATTTCCTAAGTACCAAGGATGAGACTGCAGAGTTGATTAAAGGTTGTGTAACAATGATTGAGAACAAGTTGAACAAGAAAGTTAAGATGATGAGAAGTGACAATGGCACTGAGTTCAAGAATGGAGTTATGCAAGAATTTTGTAAAGAAAAGGGAATATTACAACAATTCTCAGCTCCTAGAACTCCTGAACAAAATGGTGTTGCAGAAAGAAGAAATAGAACTTTGATTGAAGCTGCAAGAACCATGTTAGCATATGCTAATTTACCTGTCACTTTTTGTGCTGAAGCCATAAATACAGCATGCTATGTTCAGAACAGGGTACTTGTCAACAAAAGGCATAACAAAACTTCATATGAAATATTTCACAACATAAAACCTTATATCAAGTTTTTCAAGCCCTTTGGTTGCAAATGTTTTCTTCTGAACACAAGGGACTATTTCAACAAGTTTCAGACAAAATCCCTAGACTGTTTCTTTGTTGGATATTCTACACACTCCAAAGCTTAAAGAGTATATGTGAAAGACTACTTGAGTGTTATAGAATCTTCTAACAACATCTTTAATGAGAATCAATTCAATACAGTTGATGGTGCAGCATGGCTGTTTGATCATGAGATATTGATAAGGTCTTTCAAGATTTATCCTGAAGACTTTGGCGGCTCATTCTACAAGACCAGTGATATTGAAGAGAAAAAGAAGAAACGACTGGACTTTGAAGAATTATGGAAGAAGGTTGCTAGAAAAGAAGAGTATACTTTTGTGAAGAATTCCTCATGTGACATTGGTGAAAATGATCAAGAAAACAATCACAATCCTGAACATAATCATACTGAGAACAATCAAGACAATCAAGATGTACAGAATGATCAAGTTCAGAATGAGGGTGACACAAGCAACCAAGCAAGTGGAGAAGAAGCTGCATCTACAGCAAGATTTCAAGATCTATTTCAAAGATTGAATTTAGAAAACAATGGTGCATCTACTTCTGGACAACATAATTATGAAGCACCAGAATTTCATGATGCAGAAACTGATTTGATCATTGAAGAACCAGATCTCAATGAAACAAATCTTGGCACAAATTTTTCTACAGATATGATTGTACAAACTCCTTATGTGGAAAAGAATCATCCTTTTGAAATCATCATTGGAGATTTGTATGAAAGAGTTACAAGAAGTCATTCTGAAATTGCAAACATCTGTCTTTACTCCTGCTTTCTATCCCAAATAGAGCCAAAGAACATTGCTCAAGCACTAAAAGACAATAGTTGGGTAGAAGCAATGCAAGAGGAACTGGCACAGTTCAGAGACCTATATGTGTGGGATCTTGTAGATAGGCCAATAGACAGAAATGCAATAGGAACCAAATGGGTTTTTAGAAAAAAAAGGGATGAAAGGGGTTTGGTGATTAAGAACAAAGCTAGACTTGTAGCACTGGGATGTCTTCAAGAAGAAGGAATAGACTTTGAGGAAGTCTTTGCTCCTGTTGAAAGACTTGAAGCTATCAGGATCTTTCTTGCATATGCTGCCTCAAAGAACATTAAAGTGTTCCATCTTGATGTTAAGTATGCATTTCTAAATGGAAAGATTGATGAAGAAGTGTATGTAGCTCAACCTCCAAGTTTTGAGGATCCAATGTATCCAAACAGGGTGTATAAGCTAAACAAAGCCATTTATGGATTGCATCAAGCTCCTAGAGCATGGTATGATGAGATGTCAAATCATCTTCTTGAAAATAGTTTTAAAAGATGAGCTATTGACAAAACACTATCCTACAAAAGAAAAGGATCAGACTTACTTCTGTTACAAGTATATGTAGATGACATCATCTTTGGATCTACAAATGAACAGATGTGCATGGAGTTTGAAGGGGTAATGAAATCCAAATACAGCATGAGTTCTATGGGATAAATGAACTTCTTTATTGGATTGCAAGTTCAACAAAAAGCTGAAGGGATCTTCATTCACCAAAATAAGTATGTGCAGGACATTTTGACCAAGTTCAACTGTCATGAGTACAAAACTGCTTCAACTCCAATGGACACCAAAGAAAAGATGATTGCTGATGAAAAGGGGGAGCCTGTGGATGAACATGAATATAGAGCCAAAATTGGATCTTTGATGTATCTGACTGCAACAAGACCAGATATCATGTTTGTTGTATGTGTGTGTGCAAGATTCCAGTCAAGTCCTAAAGTCTCCCACATGAATGCTGTTAAAAGAATATTCAGATATTTGAAGGGAAGACCAGACTTAGGGATTTGGTATCCAAAGAACCAATCCTTTGATCTGATTGCATATACAGATAATGATTATGATGGCTGTAACATGAGCAGAAAGTCAACATTAGGAGGATGTCAATTTTTGGGTGAAAGGCTAGTGTCATGGCAATGCAAAAAGCAGACTACTGTCTCAATCTCTACTGCAGAATCTGAATATGTTGCTGCATCTGCCTGATGTGCACAAGTTCTATGGATTCAAAGTCAGATGCTGGACTATGGTTTGAATTTTCTGAACATCCCTATTCTTATTAACAATACTGCTGCATATTTTACTGTTAAGAATCCAGTTCAACATTCTAAAACTAAGCACATTGAAATCAGACATCACTTCATCAGAGATTGCAGTGAAAAAGGTTTGATTGAAATGCAAAGAGTTGATACAAGTGATAATTTGGCTGACCTATTCACCAAACACTTGATAGAACTAGGTTCAACTTTCTTCTGAAAGCCCTGAGAATGATCAACTCTGATGAAATCTGATTAAGGATGTGTGCCTAGTTGTGTACCTCTATGTGCTAACTGATTATTTTGTTAGAGGTCACACAAAATTGAATGTTTAGTGAATATGCTTGATTATGTTGCTTGATATGTTAACTGTTATGTGCCTTAACTGATTTAGTGTGCAAAGTTTTGACATGATTGTTTGATTGATATGTTTGCATGTTTATCAGTTGATGTGCATTTATGATGTTAGAATAAGTGTTCTTGATATGTTTTACTTGTTAGAACAATCTTATCTGACATCATTGCTTAATTGCTTGAATATGTACTTTGTCTGATCTTCTAATGTTATTAAGATAGGATAGACCTTGAGTGTTATTACTGTCTACTTGTCTTGATGATATTATGTTTGATTAAGATTTGATTATGTGCTGCAACTGTTTGTGTCAAAATAAGTTTTTATGACAAAAATTAAGTGATAAAATGAAATTTTCAAATGAATTTTGCATGAATACTTTATTTTGATCAAAACATGAGCAAGTTGTTAATGGTGCAGAGATATGATAAAATTATTCAGTTCAAGCTTTAATAGAAGCTTAAAAGAAGGATTGTTTAAAGAAAAGACTCAAATAGTTATTTTTGCTGAAAATTATGTCATTTGCCCAGTTGGAAGGACATGCACTTGTGTATGTTTGGTCCTTAAATCTCTATAGATTCAAAGGATAGCCATTGACCTGAAAACTGAATGCATTTGGGGCAATTATAACTTGTTTCTTATTCCTTCACTTAAAACTATGTCAATAGCTCTGACTTTGAAAGGATATATATTCACATGTATGTTTGGTCCTGCTGATCACTTGTGGTCAAACAGGATAGCCATTTACCTGCCAAGTTAATAGATATTGGGGTGATTGAATTTTAAGCTGTTAATATAGGAAATGATAGTACATTGACTACTTAGCCAATCATATGGAATCAATAGGCTAAAAAGACCATAGTATAGTCATTAACATGTATGGTTGCTTTCTCATGATGATGTAAAATCTAAGGTGATATAAACATAATGAATATACTAATCTTTATGTGGAGATACATAGTTGTCTTTGCATGTCTCAAGATAAATCTCTCCAAATGATAGGCAGAAAAGTGACTACCCAGTCATACACAAGCCTGTTGTTATTTGGTCAACCAAAATTAAAATCTCTTTACATATGATAATGAACATGCTTTAAGAAAATTTGAGAAAATATCAAAAACAAGAGGAAGAATGAATAAATAAACCAAAAGTTGATAAGTTTTTTAATATTTTATCAAACTAGAGGGTTACAACTAAGAACTACAAAGATGTTGACAAAATCTGTCTCATCTTGAATGAAAGGCTAGTTATTTAACAGTAAGTCCAACGTTCAACCTCTATACATGTTTGAAAATAAAAAAAATACAAAAAGATTCAATAAGTTTTGTCATACAAAAACTAGTTTTTGACCAAATACAGGAGGTTGGAGTCAAATTGGGGTGATATGGGGAAAGCCAAATAAGCTTTGAGAAGAGATATGAGGCATCATAGCATAGTGTTGACCATTAATGCATTATGCTTCTAAATGAACCTTAATCATATCACCAAAGAAATGAAATTCATGCTAAGTTTATACCTGCGGTAAACCTATCTATGTTGTCATAATAATGCTGAGAATGAAGTATTGAGAAAGCTACTTAGTCAATATGATCCCATTCTTAAGATCTTTTCAGAAAATGGAACAAACGGTTTTGATCTCTAAATGCACCATTTTCTCTTAAACTATGATCTTTAATGAAAAATAGATTTTGACAAGAAGTTTAAGTCAAAAAGTGTTGCATTTTGCCTTCAATAGGTTGAAAATGTATGTTCGGGTAAGGTTTGATGTTTTATAACCTATCCGGGCACAAAACAGTTGAATATGTTTGAATATGTAAGTTCAGGTAAGGTTTGATGTTTTATAACCTTTCCGGGCACAAAATAGTTGAATATGTTTGAATATGTAAGTTCGGGTAAGGTTTGATGTTTTATAACCTTTCCGGGCACAAAATAGTTGAATATGTTTGAATAAGTATTTTCGGGTAAGGTTTGATGCTTTATGACCTTTCCGGGCAAGCTTGGTCATTTGTTTGACTAAGTTTATGATTTTCGGGCATGCTTTGAAGTGTTTACACTTTCCGGGTAGAGTACACTGGTGTACTCATTTCCCGAGCAAGCTTGAAGTCTTGAGATGGTTATGTGATATAGCTAGTTTTTAACAAGAAATTCTTGTTTCGGGCAAGCTTTGCATTTTATATGCTGATTGTTAGTTCAAGCAAACTTTGTGAACTTAGGATTAGTACACCGAGTAAGTTTTGTGATTTATGTGAATATGTTGTTAGGAAAGGTTTTGTTAATCTTTCCGAGCACACTTAGATATTATTATTTAAGTTTGTCATTTTCGGGTATGGTTTGACATGTTGAAATCCCTCGGGCAGGGGCATACCTGATGATTGAATATGTGTATCCTAGCAAGCTTAGTGCTAATATAGGATATTTGGGCAAGCTCTTTGAAATTTTAGAACATAGCACACTTAAATGTTTATGTGTTTTAATTTCATTCCTAGCATGCTCTGTGATAATTGTGTTTATGATTTCATTTGAGATTACAAGTGTTTTCGGGCAAACTTTGTTTTCCGGGCACATTTTATATTTCGGGTGCACTTCTGTTCTCATAATATACTTGGTAATTTCAAAACTTGACTTTCCGAGTACACTGTCTGCTAGAAGTTCTCTTCCGGGCACACTTTGTATTCAAAGAAGGTTATTCGGGTATAATTTGCATAAGAAGGTTGTTCGGGCACGATAAAACACTGTGAAGGTTGCTCGGGCACACTATGTTTCCAAGTATGCTTGAATTGTGTATGTTTTTAGTATGATTGATTGATTATGATCCTTAAGTTCATTAGGGTTTATGCTAGATTAAGCTAGATTAAGCTTTTAATTTAAATTTGAGAAATTTATACGGGTATCTTAATTGATTCCTAGCAAGAATGTTTATTTGATATTTCAAACTTGATTATTTGCCTTGTGATTAATTTCTCAAGAAATCTAGTATTTCGGGTAAGCTTTCTTCATTGTGTCTTGATTCTAAATTACTTAGCTTAACCAAGCAAAGTTTGTAAGTGAAAGGGTTTGGGCAAACCTTGTAAAGATTTAAATGAAAATATTACCTAGCAAGGTTTGATGCTTTTCGGGTAAGCTTTGTGTAAGGGGAAGTATACCGAGTAGACTTTAGATATATTAAACTTTCCGAGTAAGGTTTTATTCACTTAAAAGATAAATATTGTTTTTAATATATCAAGTGGATAATGTTACTGTTTGACAGCTAATAATTCACAAAATGACAAAAAGCATTTAAAACTCACTTTCAAAAGGTATATAAGAGGGAGTTAGGCAAATTTTCAACATTACTTTTCCCTCTCTCTCCTTCCACTACAACTGCTTACTCGCAAAGAAACCTAAACCGAATCATCGCATTCATCTTTAATCCAAACCCTAATTTGAATCAGCCCTCTAATTCCGACTCGGTAAGCAATAATAATGTGTTTTCCGATCACGGTTAGACTATAATGGGCTTTGATTATGTATTTGATTACTAATACTCTGTTTATGTGTTTAGGTTATAAACTTGTCAAAGAACAGGTTCTTGATGATTTTTCTCTCTTTCTTCTTCATTTTTATACCTTGAAATTATTTAAAGTACTGAACTTTATGACTAATTTCACTTTGAATATGTTTGATTGTGATGTTCAGATATGGCAGAAGAAGACCAACCCAGGTACTTCTTCGAAAAGAAGCATAATATGTGTGAACTTTTGCATGTCACACCTGACAACGAGCCGATGGAAAGAATGATTAGATAGATGGCTCGATCAAATGTCAGTTTTGCCTTCACTGAAAATTCTGTCATCTACAGAAATCATTCACTGGATTTCTGGAGCTCTGCTGAACTTATTGAAGATATCAATGGAAAGAGAATCGAAGCATCTGTTGCTGGCCATGAGATACATGTGACAAAAAGAATGATCAGAAGATGTTTACGGTTGAATGATGATGATCATAATCCAATAAACTTCAATACTGATCACCAGATGAGGATCTTTGAACAGACAATGGGATATCAGGGGACGGTACATGATGGGCAATTTCAAAAGGGAATGTTACCTATGTTGTACAGATTCTTTATTCATCATGTGATACAGGGATTTGCTCCAAGAAAAGGATCATGGACTTTGATGAGTCGTGATCTAGCAAATGCCACTGTTGGAATCATTTATGATTTGCCATTTAATTTCTCAAAGATGATCTTTGAGGGATTAGTTTCAAATTTGAAAAAGGCTGAGAAGGATAGGTTTTTGCAATACCCAAGGTTCCTACAGATAATCTTCAACAGAGAATTGAAAGACCTACCCGCTATTGGCATAACCCACCTGCTGCAAAATCCTGACACTTATAAGAGAATTAAGAATCCATGTGCTACCAACAGATTCAATTCTGAAGTTCCATTTGAAATTTTACCATGGCTGTTAGATCATAACTTGGAGGTGATGTCAGTGCCTGAGTTAAGCTCAGAGGAGGAAGGAGGAGATGATGTTGAGGGTGATAATGATGGTTCTGATGATGGAGATGATGACAGTGATGGAGGTGAAGGAGGAGCTGGAGTAGCTATGGATATTGTTGCACCTGATCAGGGGGAGCAACTTGAGCAAACAGAATAACCTATTCCAACACCACCATAGTCACCACCACACATTGACCAACCCATTATACCTTCACCACCACAAACTACACCACATCAAACCACTCAATCCCCACTTCAAACCTTAACCATAAGCCAACCAGAAACATCAACACATACATCCCCACCACCACAAACACCACCAACTCATAGCCCAACTCATTCTGATCCATTCATCCCAAGCCCACCTCATACACAATCACCACCACTATCCATATTCCAAACCCACACCACAAACCAAGAACAACATGAACATGAACCATTTTCCACATCACCACCTACAACACCGCTCACTTACACCGACTTATTCCAAAGAAATCTAGATTTAATGTTAGAAAATGCTGAATTGAAGAGAAAGAATGAGGAGGTGACTGATGAAAATGTAATGTTGATAAATAAGTTGGTAAGAGCTGAATTGAAAATAAAGTCCCTGGAGCAGGAAGTTGAGAAGACCTCAGCTGCCCCAAAACATGGGGAGAATGAGAACATACCAACTGTCTCTGGTGTGAACATTGCTGAAACTGTAATAGTTGTGGAGACTGCAGACAGTTTAAAATTGATTATGAATGTTTATGATGATGGAGAGGAGAGTAATGAGAAGAGGAGAGCTGAGGATGATGAATATGATGGTGATAGATCAGATGTGGGAGAACAAGATTATGATTACAATGATGAAACAGTAAATGTGGAGAGGGATGGAGAGAATGTTGAGACAGAGGATAGGGTTGAAAAGATAAATGTTGAGGAAGATGTAGCTGCTACTGATATGGCTACTGATATCTTAACTGACATTCAAACTGGAGTTGAGACTGAAGTGTTGAATGAAGGGAATACTGCTGCTGAGGAGCCCATCACTCAAACTGAACAACCAGAAAGCTCCAAGAGGGCAGAGTATGACCCTGAGTTAGAAGCACTTGAGAAGGAGATTGATGACTATAGACAACCTGATGAAGATGAGGAAGAAAGGCCTAAAAGGATGGATAAAGGCAAAGAGAAGGTTACAGAAGAAGAGCCTGTTAAGGCATATCCTGAAAAGGATGTATTGTTTAGCAATGATGTTATTGCTAATGAAGATGCCTTAAGAGAACAAGAGAACATTCTGACAGAAACAAGGGATAGGGAGATACTGGCTCAATCCCTGACTCCTGAAGAAATGGCAGAGCACAAGATCTTGATCAAACAAGCCAATCTTGCAAAAGAAATCATTGATGATGTGGCTGATCAAGAAGCTATTGAAATACTGATTATGATGAACATAGCTGAGGAAGCTAACAATTCCATAGCTATGGTGGTTAGCATGTTTCAACCACATATCCAACCTGAAAAGGAATCTAAAAAGGCATGTGAATCTGAGGAAATGCCTCAAAAGGAACCTGAAAGGGAACCTGAAAGGCCAACTGGGGAATCTGTTGAAGAAATGATGGCTAATATCACCAGAATCAGGATGGAAAGAGCAAAAGATTTGAGCAAGTGTATACAAGAAAAAGGAAGTTTGATGAACAGAAAATGAATGATGAGAGGAAAACAAAGAGAGGGAGATGGGATGAAAAGAAAAAAATACTATGTTAAGACTCCTGATGATGAAGGTGATAATGATAACAGCCCAATCAGGGCAATTCCACTGCAGACACTGCAATCAGGACAACAGATTCCAGGTGTTCCTGATGTGCCTGGTAGAAGTGAGCAAAATCCAGATCATCCACCCTCAGATGAGCCAAAGATAGATGCAGTAAATGTAGCAACTGAAGAGGATGATGAAACTGATGATTCTGATGAAAACAATGATGATCAAGGGAAAGGAGAAGAAGCTGTTAATGTTGAATCTCCACAAGTTGAAATGACAGATGAGCAGAGATCCAACATTGAATTGAGCATGAGAGAAGCTAAAAGGGGTCATCCATTGGTTGTGAAGTTGAAAAGATATGGCATAAGTTTTGAAACTTTTGCTGATCTTGATGATGATCAGTTGCAAAAGAGACTTGATAAGAAGAGAGATGAATTGAAGAAAAAGATGGAAGAAAAGAACAGGGAGAGTCAAAAGTTTAGAGAATACCTCAGAAGGCATAATTATTCAGAGAAAGACCTGTCTCACTTTAACTTTGACCAACTCCAAGATTTATATAACAGTGAAAGAGAAAAGGTGATTGAGAAATGTGTAAGAGAAAATGAGAAACTTGAGAAGATGGAAACTCTGAAGAAAAAGTATGGAGGTATGTGTGGATACCTACTGGAGAGAGCTATAATGCCTGAAATTGTTGAAAACTTGTCAAGAGAATCAGTGGTAAACCAGTACAATAAATTGAAAAAAAAAAAGAAAAGCTGAAAAGGGCTCAAACTGAAAAGTCTACAAAACAGTTTGAATCAACTGATGAACCTCAAGCAAAGAAGAGAAGAATTCAAACTATGAGGGAGAAATTAAAGGAACAAGTCAGATCAGTTGAAACTCTGACCCCAAGCAAATAAGAGAAGCCTGAACCTGAAGATGAACCCATAGTCCCTTGGGAAAATGAAGAAATGATAAATATTCTAAGAAAGGTTATGATTGATCAAAGAGGAATGAGCGAAGCAGATTTCAATGCCTCGAAGAAACAAGATTTGAAAGAACTTTTCTATATACAAAAGGCTGAATGGGAGAAAGCTTTGAGGGAAAGTGATAATCCTAGAACCTTTGTGGATGGCAGTTTTGTGCCTGCTGGATTGGCAAACACTCCTGGTATGGCAAGAATGTTGCTGGATCTTAAAGAACTAGCAGGACAGAATATTGTTGATTTGGCTAACCTTCCAACAGAAATGGTAGAGGCCATCTACATTAAAGTTTTCAACTTAAGGCCTGGAAAACCAAAGAAATCTATCCCTTTTAGGCCTCCAATTTCAAGAAGATATCCACAAGGAGGAAGAGGTGAATCTAGTAGATCTGCACAACAAAGAACAATAAGACCACAATCTGATGTGGATCTTCCAAGAGAACTCTACTATAATTATGTTACTGAATCCTTGAAGGTGATTATGGAAAGTAGACAATTGAGAGAAATTGTTGTTAGGAGTGACTTTCGTGAATATACTGAAGAACAATTGGAAAGGATGGCCACTCTTAACTTGTATGATTACAGAAAGAGAAATAGAAGGGCAGGAAGGCAGATGAATGATCTGTCAAAGTATTTGAAAGATGAAGCTGAAAAAGGATTCAAGTTCTTAAAAGAAAAGGGAAGTTGGAGAATGATTCAACTTCACAGGTCAAAAAGGACAAAAAAATTCAAGAGAATGGACATTGCTGAAAGAGACTTTATGATGAATGTCAGAGACAGGAATCCATTGTCAAATATGAATACATGCATAAGTCTTGGAAGAAGAATGATCCGCCCCAACTACACAGTACAAAAGAATGGCATCATAGCTGAAATTGAGTATAAAGAAAAAGATTACCATTACTTACTGAGAAACTCAGATGGAAAAATACTGGGGATCATTAAGAAAGATGAAGACTTGACCTACCTGCATCATGAGGATCTAATGGATATAAGAGATTTGATCATTCAAGAAAGTCACACTCATTACCGAATCCTTAATATCTTCAAAATGAAAGTTGCATCAGAGATAATCAATAGAAGACAAGCCGCCCATAATGCAAGAAAGAGACAAGATTAATATAATAGGCTTTGTGATGTAATGTCTTCGGACAGCTTTTGAATATGTAATTTGTTTATGTTACTTGATTATGTAATTTGATGTGTATTTTGACTAAGTGTAAGTAACCTTAGAAATGTTTTGGGTCAGCTGAGGTGTTCCAATCTAGGGGATATTGTTGAGTCAAAGATTGGAATACTTGCAAGACAAGGTTCCATCCCTAACATGACTATCGGTGAGGGAAGCAGCTAGGTCCATGGCCTCACCGATGGTCAAGGGATCACAACTCATCACAGCATCACGGAAAATGATTGGTAAACCGCGAATGTATTTATGAATGTCGCGGTTGTCGAGGGTTACAAGGTGAGGTACGATTCGGCTAAGTTCACGAAAACGGTTTGAGTAGGTAGAGTTATCCCCACCAACCTGTTTGAGTTCCCAAAACTCAATCTCAAGTCTTTGCAGTTCGTGTTCCGGGCAGAACTCCTTCTTCATTGCCTCCTTAAGTTCTTCCCAAGGCATGGATACGACCAAGTCAGACCCTTGGTCATTCCTCAGGGCATTCCACCAGATGATAGCTCGACCCTCAAACATGCTCGAGGCGAACTTAGTCTGTTTGGCGTCCGGACATTCACAGTGGATGAAAATATTTTCCATCTCTTCAAACCATTGCAGCAATTTGGTGGCGTTTTCCTCACCAAGAAAGGATGGGGGTTTAGTGCTCAAGAAGTTGCGAAAATCAGAATTGTTTGAAGCGGCCGAAGTAGCAGATCCATTGGAGTTTAGGCTTTGGATTTGAGTGATGATTGTGGGCATTGCAGCAGCAAATTCCTTTGTGATTTTAGCAGCCAAGCGGCAATCGCGTGAACCGGATGAACGTTGGTGACGACGGTGATTTCTTAGTGACGACATTCTGTAGGGATCAAAAATGAGGATTTATAAGATGAAGGAAAATTAAGGAAACCATAAGAATAGTAAAATGTTTAATTATGTGAAAATAATAATGTTGTCTTAAGAAGTGAGGGATTTGCACCACAAAGATTAAATTTAAAAGATTATAAGATGAGGGTGGTACATTGCGTAAATAGTTGTTAAATGATGTAGTCAATAAGTTTAATTTGTGGTGATTACATAAAGAGTTAAGTCATTTAAAATTTATTTGTTTAAGTTAAATTTAGATTAAACCAACGAAATATAAATTGTGTGTTGGCCTCCCATGAGCTTTCTATGGCAATTTGAATGGCCCAACGAAACAAACGATTCAAAGCAACTGAGTTGGACATCCCATGAGCGTTACATGGTAATTTGATTGTCCCAACTAATTAACGAATTAACAATGCAATGAAGTTTGTCGGCCCAATGAGTGTTACATGGCGTTTTAACCGACCAAACTAAATAAGGAACTATCAAAATAAAATATGGGTAGTCATGAGTATCTTGTGAACCACCACGTTTGATTACTCCAACAAAAATACGAAAACAAGTTAAGAAATGGATAGTCGGGATTCCCAACTAACCACTTAAAATAACGTAAAACAATAATCGGAAGGTTACCGAATTTAAGCCACGAACCACCGTGAATTCGGTTTAAAAATATTATAAGGAATGCAACCACTAATATGGTCACGGTTGACAGCTTAGGGTGTCGGTCATATGGCATTCATGGGTCTCGCTCGGGTCCATAGGGTTGAGTATTGTGGTCAGGTTATCACCCAGGTAAGGATTAGCGTCTTACCTTTGGTTCTTGGAACCGTTTTGACAGTGCCCAACTCACAGTTTCTCTCCCCTTTTCTTATGATAGAGACAATGACATATAACCTAGTCCTAAGGAGAACGAGCGAAAACAACAGGTGGGAATTCTTAAGGAATTTCCCGAAAATAAAAGCAATCTACTTTTCGAAAAGTTTTCCTTGAATGTTGAGGCATAGCTTCGGAGTTTGTGTGTGTGTGCATAACAATAACAAATAAATAATCATTAAATAATTATCTAAGAGGTTGTAAACAATTTAATTTAAACACATAAAGGTAAACAGATAGGCACGTATAGGGTTCCTAAACATGTTTCTAAGACAAATTCTAACGACCTATCTTAAACCTTTGGCTCTGATACAAATCTGCCACACCCCAACCTACGGCGGAAATGTCGAGGCGAGAACTGATTGTCACAGCTCTTAAGGTTACTATCATGCATTATTAAAAGTTTCGATATCTATTTATTAAATTTCCAAATAACAATCATCTTTACAAAAATCCAAATAAACGAAGGTACAAATATCAATCAACAACAATAAGTCTTAATAAGTTTTCTTCTAGCACAAATCCTTAAGTGATCTTGTACTTCACATCAAACGATAACCTGCATATGCGTTGAAAATAATATAGTTTTGTCAACACAAGGTTGAGTGAGCAACACACCAGTTTGAAGGTTCAAATAGAAAAATAAGTATTTTCAACAAGTCGTATGAGTATAACAAATTAACCAAATGAGCAAGTATAACTGAGATGTCGAGAAGCACAAAGCTATAACGACTGACGTATGATCATACTAGACTGAGATTATGTTGCACCTCTCCGAATGCGAAAGCATACAAAGCAAATAAGCACATAGACAAGTAAGGTATAAGTTGTTAACACATAAGACAAAGTTGCAGTTTTAAGTATAATTATATATAAGAAATGTAATTTACGCATATGTCCCCAAAACGTGGAAAAAGAAGTAAAATAGGGGAATGCGGTACTCACCTCGATAGATGAACAAAGGGTGATTTTTAAGATTGTGAGAAATCACGCGTTGACAATAAAGCCTAAAAGGAACAAAGAGAAGTATGGATATGCTAAGTATATGAACTAGATAGATTCATGAAAGCTCGATAATTAAGTTAATATTATACCTTTTTAATCATAATTAATTTAAAAAAGATATTATATGTAAAATTATTATTTTACTTGATTATATATATAAAGTATATTACAATATTTTATCATATATATAAAAGTAAAGTTTATCTTAAAACATTGTAGTTTTATAGATATTTTTTATATAAAGTTTACTTATAATATATATATTAAAACATAAATATTAGTTTATAGGTTATTATATATATGAATATGTATATATACATATGTGTTTACATATACGTATATACACGGACAAAAGATGTTATAAAACAAGTGTTATATTGCCGGTTTTCAATAAAATAGCTAACAATATTATTAATTATATACTTAATTAAGTGTTTTTAAAAATAAAAAACAAAAATAACCAGAAAAATCGGGTGGCAGGGGGTCGAACCCATGACCTCCGCCCCACAATTCATACGTTTAACCAACTGGAATGCACGTGACTTGCAACCAAAACTGATTCCCATAATATGTATTCAGAAACAGTAAACGATCAGTTGAGCATAAACCCTAACAAATCAATTTGATCATTCTTCTCGAAATTAATCAAATTGATATTGGGGCTTTTGATCAGTGTGATATCGCGACTCTAACCATGCATTTAATTACCTCGTATGATGGTCGGAGAGGGGCTAACGAAACAGAACATAAGCCGACGCTGAAGGTGTATGAACGAGCTACTAAACTGATTGAGTTAAAAATTTAATTGATTAGGGGGCTAAGGACGGCGACGAGTTGAGTATACTGGGTGCGAGTTTAATTACGTTTATATGTTCGTTTATATAGAAAAAGATATTAGGGTTAGGGTTTCGAACGGTTTAGTTAAATATGGAATAATGGATCAGAATTGATATTGTTAACTCGTATAGGATGTTGGTTTAGGCCGAAATTGATAATAACAAAAGATATGCAAGATCAATTTCTATAATTAAACGAAAATTATTGTCCAAGTATTTGTAAATTAGATTCAGGTTCAAGAAAAACCACTTAGATAATGATATGGGTAAACGGATATTCAGATAACGAAATGGGTTATAATATATTTACAGTTTGAACCTTGAAGTTTGAAGTTGGATACAAGAAGGTTAAAACTATATAATTTGGGTTAAAAGCATAAAAACAATAAAGGTTAGTTATAAATAATTAAAAAATTTGATAATAAGAATATATTAATAATTAAAAATTTAGACTCGATAATCGCAATATATTTAATAGCCCGAACATCAAACGAGTCGGGTATTCATATAAATTCGAAAACCCGAGTTGTTACAGTTATGTAGCACTAAACTACGCGAATGGAGGATAGATATGAAAAGTAAATGGGAATAAAGGTGATAATAGCCCAACAGTGGGTGTATTCGAATAAAACAAGTGTTCGAATAACATTCGAATAAAAGAAAGAAAAAGAAAGAAAAGAAGAAAACAAGAGTATTCGAACACTAAGCATTCGAATACAAATGTACTCGAATACAAGAGTATTTGAATACAATTGGATTCGAATACAAGTGTATTCGAATACAAAGGTATGCGAATACAAAAGTATTCGAATAGCAAAGGGGACACTCGAATAGAATAGACCAGACTTTACAATTTCTGCTGAAACCTAAATAATGCGATTAGAGCATATATTGATACACGTAATTAATGTACAGTTAGCCGAACTCAGTTAAAGAAAAGAATAACCGTTAACGGCGAGTGTTACAGGATTAAGGTGAGTTTCTAGCCCCACTTCCTTGTTATGTTTTCGGGGCTGTGTGCATGCTCAATGTGAATGTTAATACACTTACCTTAAATGGTAAGTGTATGCTATGATGAATTATGTGATAGTATGTATGAATGTTATGAATGAATGCTTGTCGGTGCGTGAACGATCTTCGGATATTGGACGTATCGTCAAGAAGTATGGTTGTTAGATGAATGACGAGAAAAACGGCTAGAGTGTTCGTATTCTACGATGTAATTATCGTATATGTGGGGTATGTGTAAGCAGGTACATGAATGGTATGTGAGATCTATGTCCAGCATAGTAACTTAGGATGGCAAATCCCTCTAAACTACTATGGGACCTAGACACGATGTGTGATAGCGTAAATAAGGATTGTGAACATTATTAGCATTCCTTATACAGATATTATAAAATTGAGCATGCGTTCCTTCTATGGAGTATCTTCTATGGGCAATGTATATGGTTCCTTCTACGGATCAGGTATAGAGTTCCTTCTATGGATAAAGTATAGTGGTCCTTCTATGGAAAGAATATAGGGTCCCTTCTATGGGTAACGTTTAAGGATCCTTCTATGGATAATGTCTAGGGATCCTTTTATGGATAGTTTATATAGATACTTCTATGGATGATACAAGTTGTTACTTCTATGAATAATAGTGAGTGTTCTTCTAATAGATATTTTGCACCTCTTACGGATAATTATAAGGTGTCAGGAACGAAGTTCGGTTTATGTATGAATATTTCGGATGTGTATACGTGAATGTATGAGAATGTATTGTACGTTACCTGATTAACTAGAACTCACTCAGCGTAACTATCTTTTAGTATGCACGTAGGTATATATGTTTATTGAGCTGGCATGAGGATGGCACATGGCATAGATTGAATTACTGGCATCTGAAGATGGAAGAAATGATGTTTTAAATATAATGTTGTATGTTATGTTTTAAAGAAAAGATCGAATGTTTTGTATCGACTGATTAAAGTTCACGTTTCCGCGAAAGTTTTAATTAACTCTGATTTGTAGAATTGTGTTTATGAGTAAATCCGACGTCAAATGTAGGGCACCGGGATCGGGGCCATACAGTATTAAAGAGTAAGATTGTCTAGATAAAAATTTAATAGTTACACAAACTTGTTTATATTAGCAAAGTCATGAAAATGTAAAAATCGTATTATCCCAGCATGAACTTCAAAAATTTCCATCCCAAAACAAAAGCATTTTACTTTAGAACCTGAAAAACAAAGCAAACCATGCAACCTGATTAAGTATGAAACGAAAATGTTAATGTTTGTCATAATGAATTTAGGTTAACATTAATATCTAGAGGATTATGTGAAACTAAAAACAAAATGTGTGAATGTTGAAATTACCATATAAATATAGACAATCATAAAATTTCATAAGAAAACATTTTAGAAAATCATAAAATTTAACATAACTTTATAACCACAATCTTAAAAATTCAGATGCTTTTTAAAAAAAAAATAAATGCAACAAAATGATCATCAAAATATAACATTTTTTCACTATCATATTAAACAAACACACATATTAAACATATGTTAGGATAGTACCCGTGTTACACACGATGAAACATATTTAAAAGTATAATATATATGTAGCATCATATAAATTAAATGAAATGCAAATGTTGTACATATAAATAAATGATAATTTTACATTAATTATAAGATACCATAATTTTCCAATATTCATTCCTTAAATAAAAATATTATATTTTTAATTAGCATCACTTAATATTTAAGGTTATTATGATTTTAATGTCACCTTCAACTAAATCTATTAATATATTTATTTCTAAATGTCAAAAATAATATATATATATATATATCTAACTGAATATCAAATTCCGATTCTCATCATTTATATGAAATTTACAAAAATATGTTATACAGTTTGACTTTCAACATTTGTTCAAAAACCGAATATGAATAAATATACTAATTAATTCTACTAATATGTTAATTTAAAAAAATTACAAAAATGAAAATCAAATCGATTAATTTGAAAATTTCAAAAATTTGTGAAAATATTTTGAAATTGGTTTAAAATTATGGAAAGTATTAAAAGCTTTAAACTTTGTTGAAAGATTGGTCAAATTCTGAATTTAAAATGGGTTTAAATATGTTATATATATTAAGTATAATTTAAGGATATTATTTAAAAACGAAAATATATAAATGTACATTTTCTTATTAATTTTTTCTAATTAAACTTTGAATTACATATATTAAACTAAAGGTTATGGCTCAATTTATGAATAATAAAAAATATCAAAACAATAAACTTGTGTTCTATTATTTTTACTAAATAATATAGAGATAACTACAAAGGTTAATGACATATCACAAAAAATTAAAATCAAGTCAGTTCTAATTTTACTAATTAATACTACTAATTTGACTAACTAATTTAGAAATAGTTACAAAAATTAAAATCAAATTGGTTAATTTGAAAAAAATTAAAATAGAGATAATCTCGTTTACCAAATAATATAGAGATGATTACAAAAGTTAATGTCAATCCTCATTACATTTTGTGATATTGTGTCCTTTAAATGCCACATTTTGAGAAGTTGTGAATTTCTGACCAAATTATTTAGAAAACTCTATTTTTATGGAAATAATATGAATAAATTAAGAAAACATTCTATGTTCACTAATAGTTATTTTACTAAAAAAATGTATACAAACAATAACATAAGAACTTGTAAAATATATACTTAATTTTTCCTTATGGGAATAAATAATCATTATTATTGATATCTAGATCAGAGCCCGTGTTACACACGGTTGAAAATATAAAAACAATAACATAAGAACTTGTAAAATATACAATTAATTTTTTCAAACACGGGTCATAGTTCAATATGGTTCAAAATAATAGTATTTGAAGTAACAATATATTTCAAACCAAGGTAATATTTAAAACGAAAGTACGATAGTAGTTGTTGAGATTATAATATTGGATTTAAAATAGAAATAGGTTGGAAGATAATTTTGAATTTCGATTTGTTAATATTAAAGTCTATAACTTATATTTGTAAAGTTCATATAAAGGTTGAAATTTATAGTCAAATCATTATTCATTATTATTATTATAAAATAAAGTCTAAATCATATACCAAAGATGTATACAATTACCGAAAAGTTAATTTGAATTTGAATTGCGGGAAATAAATTTAAATTACTTATTGTAAATATTGTAAATTATAAACCCATCTCTAACATTTGGCAACTATTGTAAATTATTGTAAATAATAATGAACTTGTTAGAATATAATATTAGAATATATACTAGAATATAGTTTTATAAGATAAATATAAATAATAACGAACTTGTAAAGTATAATTTTAATAATGTATAAATTAAACATAATGTGAATGAGATATTTTTGTAATTTATGAAAATACCGTACACTATAATCAAAATTTAAATGTATATAAGTTATTATTGTAAAGAGAATATATATCCCATTTAAATGTTGTAACATCCTGTTTTCTAGTTTAATTAAATAAATTATGAGTTATTATGAGTCGGGCTTGTGTTGGGTTAAATGGATAAGAGTTATGGACTTGGGTTAAAAGGGAAAGAGAAAAGGCCATGGACTAAAGCCCATGACCCCAAAATATATAAACCATAATCACCACTTAATTCCTTATTTACACGTATTCCATACACCATCCAAAACAAGAAGGAAACCAAACACCTACCCGAGGTAATAATAGTATGATGTTGTATGAGCTTAAACCCGTTAGACATGGTCACGAAACGACGAGCCGACGCCGTTAAACCATTTAAGTCACTAGATCCGGGTGGAATCGGGTATAAACCGAACCTAAGATGAGCTTAGGGATCACTCTATCTCATATCTGGATCGAACAGGGCGAAAAACGGTGAAAAACGAGTCAAAACTCGTTTTCCCGGCGACGGCGCCGGAAATGGTACGAGGTTAAGAGGGATGTCAGAGAATGTTCTGACATTCTCTGACCTAACCCTAATTCGTTAACGGAGAGTTAACGAACTAGGGGTGGTTCGCTAGTTGATTCGTCTAAGAGAGCATAACGAACTAGATCTAGTTCGTATCCAATTCGTTAAGGGAAAAAGATAACGAATTACCCTTGATTCGTTATAGTTATTCGTTAGAAGAGATAACGAATTAGATTGACTGATTCATTACATGGACTGGTTCGCTATATGGACTGATTCGTCAAATGACCATTTCGTTAAAGGGTTCAATTCGTTACTAGGACCAGTTCATTACGACAAGCCAATTCGTTAAAGTACCAAGTAAAGAATTAGAAGTTTAACAAAATGACAGAACGGTCCCTGGACTTATAAAAGAATGATTTAATTACAAAGAAGCCCTTGAACTTTTAAGTTAGCAAATTAATTAATGATTTAAAATTCTAATGGAAAATGTGTAACGCCAGTTAACGGAAAAAATTTCCAAGCTGACCTGGCAGTTCGACCCCAGCCAGGGGCTCTGCCCCTTGGACACCCTTCTAGGGGCTGCCGCCCCTAGACCCCGCTGCCAGGGAAGCTGCCCCCGGACCCCCATTCGTTGTGGGTTATAATTAAACTAGAAACGCGATATAGATAGTAATAGAAAATTGATACGTGTAATTGTCATACAGTTAGTCGCGCACAGCTTAAGAAGGGAATAACTATTGACGGTGAACGTAACCTCATTCAGGTGAGTTTCTAGCCCCATTCCTTGTTACGTTTTCAGGGCTGTGTGCATACTCGATGTGATTAGTTAATACACTTATCCTAAGGCATATGCCATATATGTATTATGTGAAATGGATGAATGATTTCTTGTCGGTACATGAACGATCTTCGGATATTGCATGTACTGTCAGGTTATGGTTTGATGTTATATGTATGTTGTAAGAGGAAGAATGAATGATGTATGTATGTGTGAAAGTTACGATTATGTATATAGAAAAGTATGCTATGGAGGTATGGAAGAAAGGGTGACCGGACCCTAATAATATCCCAGGATGGAGGGTGACCGGACCCTAATAATATCCGAGGATGGAGGGTACCGGGCCCTAATAATATCCGAGGATGAAGGGAGACCAGACCTTAATAATATCCGAGGATGGAGGGTACCAGACCCTAATAACATCCGAGGTATGTAGGGTGATATGCCCTTTATAATGTAAGGTTAGCTATGGATGTGTATGGACGAATGATGAACATGTTATGTATGTAATGCGTACCTTCGGGCACGTATATGTGTATGTAAAGTAAGTTATGTGATTAACTAGAACTCACTCAGCGTAGCTGACTTTTAGTATGCACGCTGGTTAACAAATTGAGACAGCTGGTTTGAGCAGGACACATGGCAAGATCGAAGAGGCTGGCATCTGAAGATATGTTATGATGTTTGATATTATATGATATGTTATGTTTTAAAAAGACAAGTTACGAACGTTTGTAATGAATGGTTGACTTTTATTATTATTCCGCAAAAGTTTTAATAAACTTTGATTTGTAGAACTGTGTTTATGAGTAAATCCAACGTCCAAACGTGAGGCACCGGTAACGGGTCCTTACAAGTTGGTATCAGAGCAAAGTTCGAGAGATTTAAGCATCCTACATGCTTAGACTCGAACAGAGAATGGGATTTAAGTAAGAAAAGAAAGAAGATGCAAGTTCAAGATAGCCATGTGGCACTCAAGCAAGCTCAGTAACGGTAAAGTGTATGGTTAAATAATGAATGTTAATGTTAGCATAACTGCTAAAAAAAGGATATGTGTATGTAGGGATAGGATTTCTTGATAGTTTGATTGCCTAACTGTTAGATGTAGAACTAGCACAAGTGGACTCACAAATGGAAGTGAATAGGACACGGAGAGTAAAGTGATCAACTAATCACAGTTGGCCAATGTTATTACTTGTAAGCCTTACTATCCTTGTACTAAATAGTTCCTCGAGTGAAGACGTTTGTGTTTTCCTCCCAGAATACGATGGCTGGATCTAGGGAAGTTGTTGGAGCAGGAGGCCGCACTGGACGTCATGATAGGCCTCATCGTGTCCAACAACCTTCAGTTGAGGCAACTTCCAACACCGAAGATGAAGGAAGCGCAGCTGGGCGAAACCCAAACAACAATGAAGGGTTCCAACTTGACCCTGCAATTCAAGCAGCTATTGTTCAAGCTTTTGCCACTGCTATGAAGAACTTAAATCCTGAAGGGTCTGCTGGAGGCCATGAAAGAACAGCCGAGGGTGCAGGAGGAGGTGGTAGGAAAAATGATGAAAGGGAGAGGGAGGCCTCGAGTGTGGTTAGGTCAGTGAAGGTTGATGATAGGAGAAAGGGCCGAGGTGGGTGCAACTACAAGTCATTTAAAGATTGTGACCCGCCAAAGCTAACTGGGTTGGGAGACGCAATCTATACTCTTCAATGGATACACGCCATGGATAAAATTATCTGAATTAGCGAGTGTCGTCCTGACCAAGCTGTGGAATACGCTACCCAATCGTTTGGTGAGGAGGCAATGTACTGGTGGGAGTCGGTGGAGAAGAGAAAGAGCCGGGAAGAGATAAAGGCGATGAGATGGGATGATCTGAAGGAGTTAGTAATGAAGAGCTCTTGTGGTGATGCGGAGGTCGAAAGGGTTGAAATGAAGTTTTTAAGTCTGAAGGCGGGAAAGATGACACACCGCGAGTACACCACTGAATTCAACCGCATGTCTAGGCTAGTGCCAGATATGGTGAACACTAAAGTCAAGAGAATTAAGTGTTACATCAGGGGATTGCCACAGAATGTTGGCGTCTTGGTCAAGGCTAGTAGACCTGCTACCTTTGATTCTGCTGTAGGGCTCGCGGAAATGGTTTACGACAACTTGTCGGCAGATGATGTGGTGGTGGAAGAGAAGAAGGATAAGAAGTAGGTTGCTCCTGTCAAGTAACCAGGTACTCAGTTATGGAACCCTGAGGACAATAAGCAGAAGGTATGGGAGAGAAAGACATGCAAGACATGTGGAAAGGTGCACGGTGGTGAGTGCAAGTGGGGTACTGGTTCGGATGCGTGTCACAAGTGTGGAAAGGCTCATGGTGGAGAGTGTAGGCTGGGAACAAATGTCTGTTATAAGTGTGGGAAGGTGGGGCACTGTGATAATGAATGTGATGCAAAACCCGCCTGCTACAAGTGTGGTAAGACGAGTCATATGGCAAGGGAGTGTACTGATGGTGGAGCTGGAGGTAGTGGAAAGAAAGATGCTGATCAGGCTACGCCAAGAACTAGAGCCTACACGCTGACTCAAGAACAAGCCAAGCAAATTCCGGATGCCGTCACGGGTACGTTTTTAGTAAATGCTATTTCCGCTTCAGTATTATTTGATTCGGGTGCGAATAGGAGTTTCGTAGCTACACCATTTAGTAAACTAGCTAAAATGAAATGTTGCCGAGTGTCCAAAACATTTATAGTAGAAACCGCTAGTGACACCTCGGTTAAAATAATGAGAATGGTTAAGAAATTTAAGATAGAGTTAGAGGGACATGAGTTCCCTGTTACCTTGTATGTTATGACCTTAGGAGGGTTTGATGTGGTTTTAGAAATGGATTGGTTGTCTAAGTATGAAGCTCAGATAGTGTGTAAGAGTAAGATAATAAGGTTAAAATCCTTGGATGGTAGTGCAGTGACGGTTTATGGTGATAAGGAAAGTTCTGGGCTTAATGTCATTTCGATGATAAAAGCCGAGGGTTTGTTAAGGCGAGGGTGCGGTGCCTACCTAGCGTACATTATCAACGCTACGGCCGAGACAAAAGAAATGAAAGATGTTCCTATCGTATGCGACTACCCAGAAGTATTTCCTGAGGATCTGTCGGGGTTGCCACCGGAGCGAGAGATAGAATTTAACATAGATTTAATACCAGGAGCCCAACCCATCGCGAAAGCGCCTTACCATCTAGTGCCATCCGAGATGAAGGAATTGATGTCCCAACTGCAAGAACTCATCGACAAAGGTTTTATTATACCAAGTGTTTCCCCGTAGGGTGCACCAGTGTTATTCGTAAAGAAGAATGATGGAAGTATGAGAATGTGCATAGACTATCACGAGTTGAATAAGCTTACTGTAAAGAATAGATATCCTTTGCCAAGGATTGATGATCTGTTTGACAAGCATACGGTAAAGAATAGATATTCGTAAAGAAGAAGGATGGAAGTATGAGGATTTTCATAGACTATCGTGAATAAATTTTTTCCAAGCTGACCTGGCAGCTCAACCCCAGCCAGGGGCTCTGCCCCCTGGACCCTTCTAGGGGCTGCCGCCCATTTCATATGTATTATGTGAAATGGATGAATGATTTCTTGTCGGTACATGAACGATCTTCGGATATTGCATGTACTGTCAGATTATGGTTTGATGTTATATGTATGTTGTAAGATGAAGAATGAATGATGTATGTATGTGTGAAAGTTACGATTATGTATATAGAAAAGTATGCTATGGAGGTATGGAAGAAAGGGTGACCGGACCCTAATAATACCCGAGGATGGACGGTAACCGGACCCTAATAATATCCGAGGATGGAGGGTACCAGACCCTAATAATATCCGAGGATGAAGGGAGACCGGACCCTAATAAAATCCGAGGATGGAGGGTACCGGACCCTAATAATATCCGAGGTATGTAGGGTGATATGCCCTTTATAATGTAAGGTTAACTATGGATGTGTATGGACGAATGATGAACAGGTTATGTATGTAATGCGTACCTTCGGGCACGTATATGTGTATGTAAAGTAAGTTATGTGATTAACTATAACACACTCAGCGTAGTTGACTTTTAGTATGCACGCAGGTTAACAGATTGAGACAGCTGGTTTGAGCAGGACACATGGCAAGATCGAAGAGGCTGGCATCTGAAGATCTATTATGATGTTTGATAATATATGATATGTTATGTTTTAAAAAGACATGTTATGAACGTTTGTAATGAATGGTTGACTTTTATTATTATTCCGCGAAAGTTTTAATAAACTCTGATTTGTAGAACTATGTTTATGAGTAAATCCAACGTCCAAATTGTTGGAATTACGTATGCCCGAGACACATACTTAAACTAATGTGGCTAACTGTGTTTGATCCAAGTCGGGTCATACCCAATAACAAGCTAGACAACACCAAATGTATTCTTTTAACGATTTGATCATTTAAATGAATACCGAACACTACGTGTTTAGAAAATTGGTTTTCTAAACAAACACACTTGAGGATTCAAATAAATTATTTGGATAATTTGTTTATATAAACTAATTATTTAATTGGTTAAATAATTAAATAGATGTATGCACATTTTATGAAAATGAGTTTTATAAAATGAATGGAGAAGTTTTAAATGTTAAAACACAAAACAAAAAAAAAAAAAAAAAAAAAAAAAAACAAACAAAACCGGCCACCCATGTGGGGTGGTGGTTTTACCCAATCAATAACAAGATGCTCTATGTAACTTGTCTTGGGTTCCTTTTAATCCTCCATTTCCCCATACATGCAAATTGTCTTGTTCTTTGATATTTTTTCAAGTGTTGTAACAAGCAAACAAACTCTCTCTCTTTCTCTCCAAAACCCACGGCTCACTTGGGCATCATTTGGGAGTTTTGTGAGCTAGTTCAAGTGTTCAAAATCCTAGCAACTAGTTGGTGTTGTTGCTCAAAGCTTGGGGTATACAAAGCTTGAGGGTTTCTCTTTGCAACCTTGCCATTTGAAGACATCATCTTCTTCATCCATCTACATCTTCTTATAAGGTATAAGAAGGTACCATTTACATTTTGTAAGCATATTGTTCTTGTAATATTGATCCTTGTTCTTTGGGTTTTTGTTTTAACATAATGGTATGTTCATAACAAGTTTTAAAATCTAAGCTTCCGTTGCGTTTTCTAGTTAAATATGGTTAACTTGAACTTTGATAATCTTGTATAAAACCCAACAATGGCATCAAGAGCCGGTTACAAGGACTTATGCTTCTTACATGTTCATAGATTTCGGGTTTTTCATGGGTGAAAAAGGGGTCCGAAATTTGGGTGGATTTTACCCCTCATGGATTTGTAAGATCTTGACATGCATGAAAGATCTTAGGAAACCATTAATAACATTTGGATGTTGAAAATAAAAAAAAATAATAATAATAATTTGGGCCGTAGCCTCTTGGGGGGGGGGGGGCCGATTTTATTTGGTGATTTTGGGCATTGGTTGCTTAGGTTGCATGCTTAGAACATTTGGTATGTTTGGATGTGTCATAACCGAAACCTAGACCTTGGATGTGTTGATTGTTGTTTGTGTATGTTGATTATGTTTATTATTCAATATGGTTGTAATAATTCATAATCTTAGGCTTGTGTAATTTATTTATTCATAAGTTGGTTTGTAATAAATAGATTAGTTGCATTTTCTTTTTTTTTAGAAAAATATGTATTAGGATACATTTTGTAAAAATTGAAGATGCAAGAATTGGTGGATTTGGGCCTTGGACCGAAATTTTGGGCTTGTTGGGCCTCACCGGCCCATCATGGGATTCAAGCCCATTAGGCCCATAAATTTCACTCTTGGGCCCAAGAAGACTTTTGGAAGTTTGGAGCCCATTAACAAGCCCAACAAGAACACAACAACTTGGAAAGGATACTTGAAGCATTTGGATGCAAGGTCAAGTGGGAGTCAACATTCCATCCTTGTGTCATGTTTTGTCCCTTAGGTGTGACTTATGACCTATACTTGTTTCGGCTAACAAGTATGGTCAAACTTAGCGGTTCTCGGTTATGACTATATTTTGCACGTGTTTGCTTGGTTGTTTGTTTTACTTATTGTAATGTGTGGTTGATAGATATTAGGATATCCAAACCGTCACATAGGAACGACAACAAGCATAAAACGGGTTCTAATATATATTTGGTAATATCGCGTCAATTAGTTTAATTAAATGGGTTTATTAAAACTAAGCGATTACTCACATATAATAAAATTGGTTTTATTATAACTTGAACCTTGAAAATTGGTTTTCAAAATCGCCATATTACTAAATGCATGTTAGGATATGGCATAATGTTTTTCAAACTAGAATATTGGAAAACTTAAAATCCCTTTTTCATAATTACCAAGGAAACAAGTCTTACACCATCCTTTTGTATGACACTTAACGTATTAGGGAACTTTAAATGGGATAAAGGTCACCTAACCATTTTGAGCAAACTAATATACTTAGGGTAATATTAACATATTTGTGGGATAAGTCACCTAACCACTTGTATGTTAATCTTACATGTTTATACAAGTAGGACGACTTGAATTGGAAACCATGTGATAAAGGTCACCTAAGCATGGGGATCTAATGGTGTTGATGGGATAAACATGCCAACACGAAATAAGGATTTCGAATGGTCCCATACCTCTAGAAGTTGCAAAAGGTTGCAATTGTCAAGATTGACTACCTTGTTAAATCAAATAACGGGATAAAGGTCACCTAACCGAAATTTGATTTATCGTTGGATTCTAGAATTTAATTATTATTTTAAAATTTGGAATAAAAGGGTATTAATAATTAAATTGTTTATAATACTAAAATAAAACTTTGTTAAATTTTGTAGATGGCCGCTAACAATGCAAACACCTCTACCCATAACACCCGTAACCTATCCTTAAGAACCATCCTTGAAAAGGATCGTCTAAACCATAATAACTTTATGGATTGGTATCGCAACTTGAGAATAGTTCTCAAACAAGAAGAGATATCATATGTCTTAGACGATCCCATTCCCGATGAGCCTAACGTGGAAGATGAGGAGGCGTATAACGATTGGGTCAAGTACACCAAAGATTCGGTGCAAGCCTCTTGCCTCATGTTGGGGACTATGATTCCCGAAATCCAAAAGGATTTCGAGCATCATGGGGCATACGACATGATAACTCAATTGAAGGAAATGTTCCTTCAACAAGCTAGAGCGGAACGTTTCGAAACGGTTCGAGCGTTTCATGCATGTCGTATGGAGGAAACCCAAAGCGTCTCATCTTATGTCCTAAAAATGAAAAGCTACATTGAAAAGCTTCGTAGGTTGAATTGTCCCGTATCTAATGAGTTGGCTACGGATTTGATCCTCAACTCTTTGACCAAAAGGTTTGAAACCTTTGTCATGAATTATAACATGAATGGATGGGACAAAAGCATTGGTGAGCTTCACGCAATGCTAAGAACGGCCGAAGCGGGAATGGGTAAAAGGGTTTTACCCGTTCTAACAATCAATGAAGGAAAAAGGGGACATAACTCCAACCCCAAAGCAAGTGTTGCTAAGGGCAAGGGCCACGTCCAAGGAAAGGGAAAGAGGAAAGCCATCACGCCCACCAAACCGAAGGAAAAGAAGCAAAAGGTTGCGGCGCAAGATCCATGCTTTGAGTGTGGAGAGATAGGTCATTGGAAAAGGAATTGTCCGACCTATCTCAATGCGTTAAAAGATAAGAGGGATGCGGGGCATACCTCAGGTATTATCTTTACTATACATATTGAACTAAATGTTATTTCTTCAAATACATGGGTACTTGATACCGGATGTGGAACTCACATTTGCAATTTGTTGCAGGGGTTCAAAAGAAGTAAACAACTCAACAAAGGGGACATTAGTCTCTTTATGGGCAATGGAGCAAGAGTTGAAGTCCAAGCCCAAGGAGACTACTTGTTAAAGCTTCCAAGTGGTTTGGAAGTAATTTTGAAGAATGTTTTGTATGCTCCTAAGTTAAGGAGAAACATTATTTCCGTGTCCCTTTTAAAACAATGTGGCTTTGATCTTAAATTTATAAATTGTGATATTCATGTTTTGATGAATGGCATGTTTTATTTTAAAGCTATACCCATGAATGGTATATATGAAATAGATCAAAGTGGTATGTCACATAGTAGTTCAATGTACAATGTCAACACCAAGAAACTCAAGAAGGACTTGGGTGATTCCTATCTTTGGCATTGTCGCCTTGGACATATAAGTAAGAATCGCATGCAAACTCTTCGCAAGAGTGGTATTCTAGAAACAAATGAGTATGATTCATTTGATGTATGTGAATCTTGTTTACAAGGCAAAATGACAAAGCAACCCTTTAATAAAACTTTTGAAAGGTCAAAAGAATTATTGGGTATCATACATTCGGATGTATGTGGTCCTTTTAGACCAATGACTAGGAATGGTGAAAGATACTTCATTACCTTTATTGACGATTATAGTCGATATGGTTATGTGTACTTAATGAAACACAAAGATGAAGCTTTTGAAATGTTCAAAGACTTCAAAACTGAAGTAGAAAGACAACTCAAGACCACAATCAAAGTACTTCGTAGTGATAGAGGAGGTGAATACCTAAGTGGTGTTTTTCAAGATCATCTTAAGAGTTGTGGAATTATTTCACAACTTACTCCACCTGGAACACCACAACATAATGGTGTGTCTGAAAGGAGAAATCGTACCCTATTAGATATGGTTCGATCGATGATGGCTAGAAGCACTTTACCTCTATCATTTTGGGGCTATGCTTTACTTTCCGCTGTTCGCATATTGAATATGGCTCCAACCAAGAAAGTGGAGAAGACACCTTTTGAAGTATGGCATGGAAAGGCTCCATCGCTATCATTCTTAAGAGTTTGGGGTTGTGAAGCTTATGTAAAGCAATACACCCCAAACAAATTAGAAGTCCGATCCACTAAGTGTATCTTTATAGGTTATCCTAAAGATGATTTAGGATATTACTTTTACGATCCTAGTGAGCAAAATGTTATTATTGCTCGAAAGGGTAAGTTCTTGGAAACTAAGTTCCTTGAGGAAGGAACTAATAGTAGAACAGTGAAATTTGATGAGGATCAAGAATCACAAGATGATACACAATTGGTTGATACTAGCACTCAACAAGAGGTTGTTGAAAGTGATCAAGTGGTTGATCAAAACACACAAAACGTTCGCAGATCTGGTAGAATTAGCAATCCACCTGAAAAATATGGATTTTTTGTAGAAGGTTGCTACGTGGTAGATTCGGATGAACCGACCACATACCGTGATGCAATGTCCAAGAATGATTGTGACAAATGGCTTGAAGCCATGAACGTTGAGATGCAATCCATGTATGACAACCAAGTTTGGGAATTGGTTGAACCACCACTCAACTCCAAAGCTGTTGGAAGCAAGTGGGTTTTCAAAAGGAAAACTGATATGCATGGAAACTTGGATACTTATAAAGCAAGACTTGTAGCTAAGGGTTTCACTCAAACTCAAGGGGTTGATTATGATGAAACTTTTTCGCCTGTGGCAATGCTTAAGTCTATTAGGATATTATTTGCCATAGCTGCACATTATGATTATGAAATTTGGCAAATGGATGTCAAGACCGCTTTCCTAAATGGATATCTTGAGGAAGATGTCTATATGGTTCAGCCTGAAGGTTTTGTCGATCCAAAACATCCTAATAAAGTATGCAAGTTAAAGAAATCAATCTATGGATTGAAACAAGCATCTAGAACTTGGAATCATCGTTTTGATGAAGAAATCAAAAGTTTTGGATTCATCAAGAACGCTGATGAGGCTTGTGTGTATAAGAAAGCTAGTGGGAGTATAATTACCTTCTTAGTATTGTATGTCGATGACATTCTACTATTTGGAAATGACATTCCAACCATGGAAAGCGTTAAGGCTTGGCTTGGAAGTAGATTTTCCATCAAGGATCTTGGTGAAGCTGCCTATATTTTGGGAATAAAGATCTATAGGGATAGGTCAAGGCGCTTGATAGGTTTGAACCAAAGTACATACATTGATAAGATCTTGAAAAGGTTCAAGATGGAAAACTCCAAGAAAGGTTTTGTACCTATTCAAAGAGGGACCATATTGAGTTCAGCTCAATGTCCAAGCTCAAAGGGTGAGCAAGAGACGATGAAACAAATCCCATATGCTTCTGCTATAGGATCCATCATGTATGCGATGATATGTACTAGACCTGATGTGTCATGCGCTTTGAGCATGACAAGCAGATACCAACAGAATCCAGGAAACAGTCATTGGATGGCTGTTAAGAGCATATTGAAATACCTTAGGAGAACTAAGGATATGTTTCTGATATATGGATCTGGTGAGGAGGAACTCGCTATAAAAGGTTACACGGATGCGAGCTTCCAAACTGATCGAGATGATTCTCGATCACAGTCTGGGTATGTGTTCACACTTAATGGAGGAGCTGTCTCTTGGAAGAGCTCAAAACAGGAAGTGGTAGCATTGTCCACTACAGAATCAGAATACATCGCCGCTTCATTGGCAGCTCAGGAAGCTGCATGGTTGAAGAAATTCATTACTGATCTAGGGGTGGTCTCTTCCATTCAAGACCCTCTAGAAATCTTTTGTGACAACGAGGGTGCGATTGCACAAATCAAGGAACCTCGTTCGCACCAAAAGACTAGACACATAGAGCGGAGATTCAACTACATAAGGGATGAAGTTGAAAAGGGAAAGATATGTATTCGCAAAGTTGGAACTGATCAAAATCTTGCGGATCCATTCACGAAGCTCCTAGAAAGACCGAAACATGAGCGTCATGCGAGTGGCTTAGGACTTCGATATTCTAGTAATTGGATTTGATCTATTTTGTATTTACGTTTAAAAGACTTTTGTAATTTAACTCTTTTATATGATTATGGAATCTTGAGTTAAATTCTAATTTTGCATGTTTAATCCATGAATAAGTTATCTTATTCTAAAAGTCCGTAGTCGATCACATTTGTGGGAACAAATATGAAGCAAGACTATTATGAACTAGGATTGGTGGATATTCATAAGGAATGAATATGGAGCATAGGTTTGCTGCCAAAGTTCATAGATATTTGTGGGATACAAATATTGGACTGACCCGCTCTCAATATTACTACATGGAGTCGATTGACCTGATCATTAGTAATTTTGAGTAAAGGAGAATTTCATATTATCCTTAGACCTGAGATGTATACTGGGTCTTGATTTTCACCGAGTATTACACTTTGACTCTCCCCTTCGCTATTCGTAAAAGATGGTACATAAGGATGAGCTCAGGTGGAGTATGAAAGTGATAGTGAGAGGCGTATACAGTCAAGATGGAATTTGTTCCTCTTATGTGTTGAGAGTTTAGATGTCTAAGGCCTGATAAAGTTGAATTGTAAAGAGAATGATCGCCTATGTCTCTTAGATCCAACATGACATCTAGTAACAAAGGGATATAATGATAAATTCACCTAAATCATATCAAGTAAGGGACTTGAAGGGATGATGTTATTGAATGGCACTTCGTCAAACACATTAGGGGTGGTGAACTGTTGTTAGGCGGTATTCACCACTTGCATTAATTTTCTATGTATCTCGTGCAAGTGGGAGATTGTTGGAATTACGTATGCCCGAGACACATACTTAAACTAATGTGGCTAACTGTGTTTGATCCAAGTCGGGTCATACCCAATAACAAGCTAGACAACACCAAATGTATTCTTTTAACGATTTGATCATTTAAATGAATACCGAACACTACGTGTTTAGAAAATTGGTTTTCTAAACAAACACACTTGAGGATTCAAATAAATTATTTGGATAATTTGTTTATATAAACTAATTATTTAATTGGTTAAATAATTAAATAGATGTATGCACATTTTATGAAAATGAGTTTTATAAAATGAATGGAGAAGTTTTAAATGTTAAAACACAAAACAAAAAAAAAAAAAAAAAAAAAAAAAAAAAAACAAACAAAACCGGCCACCCATGTGGGGTGGTGGTTTTACCCAATCAATAACAAGATGCTCTATGTAACTTGTCTTGGGTTCCTTTTAATCCTCCATTTCCCCATACATGCAAATTGTCTTGTTCTTTGATATTTTTTCAAGTGTTGTAACAAGCAAACAAACTCTCTCTCTTTCTCTCCAAAACCCACGGCTCACTTGGGCATCATTTGGGAGTTTTGTGAGCTAGTTCAAGTGTTCAAAATCCTAGCAACTAGTTGGTGTTGTTGCTCAAAGCTTGGGGTATACAAAGCTTGAGGGTTTCTCTTTGCAACCTTGCCATTTGAAGACATCATCTTCTTCATCCATCTACATCTTCTTATAAGGTATAAGAAGGTACCATTTACATTTTGTAAGCATATTGTTCTTGTAATATTGATCCTTGTTCTTTGGGTTTTTGTTTTAACATAATGGTATGTTCATAACAAGTTTTAAAATCTAAGCTTCCGTTGCGTTTTCTAGTTAAATATGGTTAACTTGAACTTTGATAATCTTGTATAAAACCCAACACAAATGTGAGGCACCGATAACGGGGCCTTACAAATGTTAGTCTAATCATTATTATGGATAATTACTTATAAATTAAAGGTTAAATCATATACCAAAAATATAATTAAATTACAATGTTTAAATGTAAAACTTTTGGACCTCCATTGACCCTAACAAAATAAATGTATATAAGTTATTATTGTAAAAAGAATACATATATATTACATTTTATCAATCAATCAATCAATCATACCCAGTGAAATCCCATCAACAGCAAAGCTATAAGTAGGGTCTGGGGAGGGTTAGATGTAGGCACACCGTACCTCTATCCAAATGGATAAAGAGGTGGCTTCCAGAGAGACCATCATCTCTAATATGTATGGGGAAATATAAGGAAATCAAAGTTCAACAGTAAATAGTAATAATAATAATACTATATATATGGGAAGAAAATACCATTATTGTGTGTGACCATAATAAGGTTAATAGACGCCCTAAAGTGTTCATCTCTCTCTAAAAATCGTTAACTTTAATTCTACTTCTCCAAGAATTCATATCCTCAACCATGTCCTCTGAGAGGTTTAGGTCTATCAGATCATGTCTAATCCTCTCATCCCAAGTCAATTTAGGCCGTCCTCTACCCCTCCTCCCCTCTATAGTAATGCTTTCTACGGATCTAACAGGATTCGTCGTCTGTCTTCTCTTCACATGTCCAAACCATCTCAATCTCCACTCTCTTATCTTGTCTGATATGTTCGCTACCCCTAATCTCTCTCGAAACACAATGTTTCTTATTTTGTCTAACCTTGTGTGCCCACACATCCAGCGTAGCATTCTCATTTCTGCTACCTCCATCTTCCGCACCTGTGTCTTCTTTATGGCCCAGCAATCCGTTCCATATAGCATTGCAGGTCTAACTGCGACCCTATAAAATTTTCCCTTTAGTTTAGTTGGAAAACTCTTGTCGCACAATATACCTGTGGCTGCTTTCCATCTACACCATCCTACCTGAACTCGATGGGTCACATCACTGTCTAATTCCCCATTTCTCTGAACAAATGATCCTAGATACTTGAACTTCGTTACCTGCGGAACCAGCTGCCCTTCAATGGTGATCTGTGTGTCTTCATTGTCATTTACCCCACCAAAATCACAGGTACTCCGTCTTAGAGCGACTAACTCTTAAACCTTTTGTCTCTAAGGTTGTTCGCCACTCCTCTAGCCTCATGTTTAGATCTTGTTTTCCCTCAGCAATTAAGACAATATCGTCTGCGAACATCATGCACCACGGAAGCGCCCCCTTAATCGACTTTGACAAGTCATCCAAGACTACTGCAAAAAGAAACAGACTCAATGCTGACCCCTGAAGAAGACCTACCTCTACGGGGAAGAAATCAGTATCCCTCACGGGCGCACGGACACTTGTTGCACTCCTAGTATACATATCCATAATTATCTCTATATATTTCGTCGGTATTCCTCTACCCTCCAAGCATTCCCAAAGCAACTGCCGTGGCACACTGTAGTATGCCTTTTTTAGGTCAATAAAGACCATAAGCAGGTCACGCTTCTTCTCCTTATACTTTTCCATTAATCTTCTTATAAGGTGTATTGCCTCTGTGGTGGAACGCCCCGGCATGAAGCCAAATTGGTTCACCGTAACCGAAGTTTCCCGTCTAAGTCTAACCTCAATCACTCTTTCCCATAGCTTCATAGTATGGCTTAGTAGTTTGATTCCTCGATAGTTACCACAACATTGGGCGTCTCCTTTGTTCTTATAGATAGGAACTACAACGCTGCTCCTCCACTGGTCTGGCATCTTACCAGATTTGAGGATAATATTGAACAGAGTAGTTAACCACCTGACTCCTTCCTCTCCCAGAAACTTCCACACCTCTATGGGTATATTGTCTGGGCCAACCGCATTAACCCTTCCCATCCTCTTAAGTGCAGTTTGCACATCTTCTGGTGTGATCCGTCTACAGTAGCAGTTATGTAGTATAAATTAAAGGTAAAATCATATGAAAAAATGTATACAATTACCATAGTCAAATCATTATTACATTTTAATGTTAGTCAAATCAATATTCTTGACCATTAATTATAAATTAAAGGTAAAATCATATGCAAAAATGTATACAATTACCATAGTTAAATTCTGGATCTCCATTGACCTTAACAATGTATCGATTATGTAGTATAAATTATTTACTTATTTATGTAAAATATAATATAAATTTAAATGATAAAAAATGTGTAAATTATAATATAAATACAAATCAGATTATATTTAAATGTAATAAGGCATGTTTTAATGTAACAATATAGCCAAAATACATGGAAATACGGTTGTTAATAATACAGTAAAAGTTTAAATATTTATTACTTATTTTTGTAAAGTGTATATAAAGATTGAAAATTTTAGTCAACTTATTATGTAACTTGGGGAAAATTATTTGAAATTATTTATAATTCGTTAAGATTTAAATACCAATATAAAAGGAATTACAATAATTAAAAATGGTAGTAACAAAGTACTATAAGTATGATCCATATTAACAAATATACATGTTATTTAATATCTAAAATGATTTACCTTAATGAATGGTCAAAAACGATTTAATATAAATAGTCAATATTAAAGTCAAACTCAATAAATTGTATTAATGGGATAATTAAATCAGTTTCTTTATAAAATAAGGAAAGTCAAAGTTCATAATATGTAATAATGGTATAATTAAACTATATAAATTACAATATTCATGTTAGTTCGGTTATTTAAACAAATAAGAAAGTCAAACTCAATAAATTGTATTAATGGGATAATTAAATGTGTAATTTATGTATATAAACGCACGCCGGAAAAAAAATATACATCCAAGGTATCTCCTATATACATGAATATTTCCTTTTATCTAAAAATCATGAATATGAATATACATGAATATGCAAAATAGAAATATACATCAATATACAAAAAAATACATCTTATAAAGTCATGCTCAATCCATGAAATTAGATTATGTGAGTCGGACAATAACCTGAAATAATAAAGTCGAATATTATTATTGATATTATGGAATATTTTTATGATAATTAATAACCGGAAAATTTTTAAGGTGTTACCGGAAAAACGAAAGAGTGAGAATCACCATCGTATCTCGGATTTTTTTTTAGAATTAAAAGTGAAATTAGCTTGTATCTTTCTGGACATTAATCTGAAATTTTAAAGTAGAATATTAATGTTGATATTATAGAACATTTTATATTTAATTTATAACCAGAAAATTTGAATGTCTTACTAGAAAAAACGAATAATGGCGATGAACCATGGTATCTCCGAATTGCATTTAGAATGTAAAATGAAATATTCCGTAAATCAATCGGGTAAATAGCCTGAAATAATAAAGTTTTGTTATAACATTGATATTATGGAATATTATAATTATAACTTATAACCGGAAAATTTAAATATGCCTTACTGGAAAAACGAAATAATCATATTGTCCATGGATGAAGCGGATTTTTATTTAGAACCTAGAAGAACAACATGTAAAACAAAAACACAGGAAAAATATAAAACTTGAAATAAATATAAAACAACCATTGTTATAGATATAACACATAACCGAAAAAACGTAATAACGTCCACATATTAGCTTCGTCGCCGTTTTTTATTTACAACCTAAACTGATTTTAATCAAATGAAATAAGAATGAAAATCAAGATCAAATGTTAGAACAATAACCGGAAAGAAATATAATGTTGCCGGAAAAACATATATCAACAATCGGAAGTTTATTATAAAATATAACCTTACCGGAAAAAAATTAATAGAAATCTAGATCTAGGTGAAAGGAATATATGAGAGGTTATTGACATAATCCGGCTAGTAGAGAAAGAGAGGAAATATGTTTAGGGTAAAAAAATGTTAATTGTTAAGGTTTAAATATAAGGTATGTGATGATTTGGCTATAGTATGAAAGTAAATTGATGAGTTGGCATTGAGGTGGCAATGATGTGAAGGGCCTAGAATGTTGACAAGTGAAAGTTGAGATTTGCTTTAATAGTATGTATAGATTTGCTGTTATATTATAATATATTTATAATACCTATTATTAAAGAAATTTATATTTTTAATCGGCTCAAATATGTTATATATATATATATATATATACACACACGTTTCTGTTTTATCTAATGGATTCTAACTCATGATACAATTGCATGTATTTGTTTATCTGACTACTTATCAGTATATGCTGGAATTTAGGCTAACACCTTCCTCGATTTACACGGCCAATTACTTGGTGGTCGTGGAGTCAATGAGATTTTTTTATAGACTTTTGTGATATAGCCATTTCTTTTAAATTTGTAAGCACTTTTGTGTAAAGGCACAATCCTATGATAATATTCTTTTTATAATGTAGGGAATCAAAGAACCTTCATTGTTTACAAAATTACTTCTCTTTAAACAAGTTTACAATTACTTTACAAGACTTGAGTATACTATAGCTATATTCTATGCCTTAGAATCTCTAACATTCGCTTGACATTTCATGTATGGTTCTAGTCTTGGTTATAGATTTAGTTAGATGGTTCTCGAGCATTCAACATGAATACTCTAGTCGTTCCTTTCTTAGCACCACTATCACTTGTGTTAGTTGTCGTGTTCTTTTTCGGACATTCTGTGCGGAAATGTCATTTCTCTCCACAGTGGAAACAAACAATAATTTTCTTCCTGCAATTTGTTTCAGTGTGACCTACCCTGTTGCAAAAGGTTCACGCCACAGATGCGTCAAATGGATTCGTGTTGTATCTGCATTCTCCTGAATGCATTTCCTGCATGTTTTACAAACATATTTTGAAGAGTAAGAATCCTTATTTGTCTTCCCTTGGTATTTTGATTTCTTGGTTTCTTTTTCTTCTTTCTTTTCAGTATTATTCTTCTTTTCCTCTTCTTGGTTTCTGATCATGTTGTTGATCAAGTATCCGGCCAGTTCCCTAACAAAATCAATGGTTTGCGGCATATTGGATCATACCATGTCTCGTATCTCTCTTGGCAGTCCATAAATATACTGTGTAACTTAATATATTCGGGGGTGACTAGATGTGGAATCAATCGACAATATTCAAGGAACTTAGTGTTATGTTCCTTGAGATTTGTAACAACAACCTTGTGGTTCCATAGTTGGGTTTGAATCTTATCCATGTCGTGGATTGGATAGAACTTCTTTAGAATGAGATTTTTAAATGTCTCCCAACTCATATTGTAAAATGCTTCTCTACCCTTGGTCTGGATCAAGGTATTCCACCATTCAAGAGCTCCTCCTTTGAACATTTGAGAAGAATATTAGATAGCTTCTTCACCTGTGCATTTTATGATAATTGATTGTTTCTCCTCTAGCCATCTCATTGCGGCTATAGCATTCTTATCTCCACAAAATTATTTAGGATTATAAGCTTTAAATTTTCTAAAGTTGCATCCTTTGTGAAGTTTCAATTTCTTTTGAGTTTCGTCCCTTGAATTACTAGCAGTTGTAGAGCTATCATATGTTTCTTGAACGAACAAACTGACTTCGACTTCTCTTGTTGGATTTTGATTGGCTTTGACTTGTAGAGATGTCTTTAAGTGCGTCTAGAACTGTGTCAAAGATTCTTTGATCATCTTTTGGATTCCATCCGTATATTGGACTGGAATTTCTTTATTTTCATTGTTAACATTCTCCTCATTTTCAGATTTTTTAGCATGGCTGTTTTGACTGTTGTGTCCATTGAAGGTCTTGGGCAACGGATGTCGGCAGTAGAATACAGAGTCATCCTTAAATGTCGGCTTATGATTCCACTTTTCCCTCCAGATGAATCATGCCCCATTTGTAAAAAAGCTTGTTTGGATAGATTTGGTGAGCATGCCCTCCACTGTAAGGAATTGTCGGGATTCAAGTATCGTCATGACTGGGTTAGATATGTCTTATGGGATGTGCTTAGACGTGTCGGTATCTCAGTCAAGAAAGAGGCACCTGTTAACTTTTTTACTGATCTGCGAGAGAGTAGATCTACCCTGCGTCCTGCGGATGTTCTTGTGTTTGGCTGGGCAGGGGGTAAGCATGTGTGTGTTGACCACACTGGGGTGTCCCCGTTGGTGGGCCTGAGAGACAGTGGCTTCGTACCTGGACAGGCGGTTTTGAGAGAGGAATCTAGGAAGGTTGCTAAGCATGAGAGAGCGTGTTTGGAGAATCAGCACGTGTTCATTCCATTTGCCATCGACACAGTGACTCGTAGAGCCCGAGAAACCAAGGATTTATATTTAGTAGAATAGGCTTTGCGATTCAAAAGGGGATAGCGGCGCAGCTTGTTGCTCGCTTACCCATTATTCGGATGTAGCTCGGTTTGTGTTACATATAAAAATTTTATTATTTAAAAAAAAAAGTTTAATATTCGGGGAAGTAAAAACATATATTTTATTTATCGTATTGTAGTTACAAGAGTGCATAATATTTATTACAATTATATTGTTTACAACTACTAGGGTTCTTATTGACTATTTCTTCCAGCGAATGATTAATTTCTTTACCTTACGGCCCTCTTCGGCATTCTTGTCTACCTATCTATCCTTTTCATCTTCCTTTTCAATATTGAGTATGGCTTCAGTTATTATGGCAGTTGGGATTTCATAATGAGTTTAATATTCTTGAATGTCGTTAAATACTCCTAGATATTAAGAATTCATTGGGTATATTAACCAACAGTATGGCTAAAATAGAGATCTTGGATTACCCGGAAATTAAAATATTTCTGAGGGGGTATATTACTGGATATGTTGCCAATCTGTTGGCACGACTAGTTTCTTAGACCTACTCGGTCCCGCTCCATTTGTGTTCAGACTTAGAATGACTGGAGCTGGTGGGGTCTCAAAATCAACGTCGTCTGAGTAAGAATTTTCCTCTTTTGTTGTTTGAAGTGAATCCTCGTCACTTGACAGGGGAATAGTGAATCATATAATCCCAATGCAGCCTTTTTTCCTTTTCCTAATGGTAAGTGAATCGATTCTCTTTGGTTAAAGTGATTACTACGATCGGACATCCATGCATTGTTAGATTATATATAGGGGTATGTTTATATCTTATCCGTACTATTAAAACTTACCCGTAATGTTAACATTCAATGGTTAAAGCCTAGATACTTTGAATCAAGTACCTAATTCGCTGAAACCGATAGCTCTAATACCAATCTGTCACACCCGGCCTTGGGGCTAGACGTATGACCAATAGTTGGTACTATTTTGTAAATATATCATAGTTGCATTCTTTTAGTGGAAGTCTTTTAAAATATTCTTTTATAAAAATGTCGGGATATAAATACCCGTTTGATAATACAAAACGTATATGAAAAAAATATAAATTTTTTATATTAATTTTAATTTCATATATCTAAGCCATCATATAGCAAATAATGACTATATCTCCGATCTTCTATCATGTCTTGCTTGTCTGGTGTAACCTTTTTGATTTCCTATAAGTGGGTTGGCAAATACGTCAGCGATATGCTGGTGAATCGTTGACTCTAAAACATTTGTTTCTAATATTGTTATAGCGCAAATATAATTTTCTTTATAGCTCAGCAGGGCTCCTTCTTCGTCCCTGGGGCGTACCACTAACATACACACACAAGTCAACATTATCTCCGGGAACTGCGCCCATTGGAGATAAGGTTTGAGACTGACGCATTGCATACCCCGCTACTTGTCAATTATGTTTGGATCCAAACACATGTGAATTTTAGTCTTAGTGCTTTTATATTCTATTTTGTGTCATCACATTTTATGGACGTTTTCAGACTCTTTGTAACATCCTAAAATATTCTAATATTAAATAAAGACAGTCGCATTTAGTTATCGTGTGTTAATAGTTAATAATTATTAAAGGAAGAAAGATCTTGGACTTGGATCAATTATGGTGGATTAAAGGGTAATGGGTCTTAGGTCCATGGGCTTTAAGGGATATAAATAACCCCTTAAACCAACCTAAAACCCTAATCCTCATTCCATCTTTCCATATTGCCTACACACTCAAGAACACACACATACACCTACACCATATATACGGCCGAGAGTGGCGAGAGAGATTTGAGACCAACGGACGTTAGCTTGCATTAGATCTTTATTACACGAGCTAAATACAAGATCTAGAGTTCATAAACAAGTTAAACGAGATCCAAACGAGCACTAAAGGTATGTTCTTGACCCTTTAAAGTTCGCATTTTTATAAACGGTTAGCCATGAAACTTGAACCTAGAGTAGATCGGGTATAAACGAGTGTTAAAGTTGTAAACTTGATTATAAAACGAGTATAACGAACCCGAAGTTACAACCGGCTCGTTTAAAGGAAAACCCTAGATCTATTTTCTAAACGTGCACCATAAAGGTTCGTGCTTTATGTTACAAACGGGTCAAGATTTGACCGCAAATGGTCAAGGGAACGTTTAGGACTAAGGCCAAATCAGAAAATGTGTTTTGAGGTTGTGAAATGTGCGATGAAACGAACCGACGAACAGCAGACCACTAACTTCGCTTGTGTATAAGTTCGCTGAGGTATAAGTTCGTTGCTGAACAAGTTCGCCACCTTAAGTTCGCTCTCGTATAAGTTCGCATGTATACAAGTTCGCCCACTGTGAACTTCGCTTAATACAAGTTCACTGATGATAAGTTCGCTGAATGCTAAGTTCGCTTAAGTTAAGTTCGCTTAACATGTATGTTCTCTTACATTTATGTCCGCTCATAAATATAAGGTAACGTACCAGAGAACGAATCAAGGCATGATAAGATAACGAATCAGATAGCGAATCAGACTTAATTCGTTATGAAGAATGAGTTAACGAATTAGAAAACTAACTTAAAATCCTAATGGAAAATGTGTTAAGACAGCTTAACCCCAACCAGGGGCTCTGCCCTTTGGACCCCGCTAGGGGCTACCGCCCCTAGAACCCTGATGCCAAGGGCACTGCCCCCGGACCCCCGTTCATTGTGGGGTATAATTGAACTAGAAACGCAATATAGATAGTGATAGTTGATTGATACGTGTAATTGTTATACAGTTAGCCGTGCACAGCTCAAGAAGGGAAAAACAATTAACGGTGAACGTAACCATGTTCAGGTGAGTTTCTAGCCCCATTTCCTTGTTATGTTTTCAGGGCTGTGTGCATACTCAATGTGAATGTTAATACACTTACCTTAAATGGTAAGTGTATGTCTTAATGACGATTGTGATAGTTATGTATGTATGCTTGACAGTACGTGAACGACCTTCGGGTATTGCACATATTGTTAAGGTAAGTATAGTGTAGTATGTATGATATGTGTATGTGAATAAGGGAGTATGTACGATTATGTTGTGTATGGTATTAATTGTATGGATATGATAATGAAAGGTAAGGTAAGGTTAAAGGGTTGCATACCCTAATAATATATGCGAAGGATAAAGGGTTGCATACCCTAATAATATATGCGAAGGTTATAGGGCGTAATGCTCTTTAAAACGTAAGGTAAGTATATGAAAGAAAGTGCGAAGGTAAGTAAGTATAATATAAACGAAAGTATGAAAGTATGTAGTTATGAATGTATTGTATGTTATGAGATTAACTAGAACTCACTCAGCGTAGCTGACTTTTAGTATGCACGCAGGTGAGTAGGATGAGGCAACTCGCTTGAGGGGACACGTGGCATTGAATAAGAGGCTGGCATCGGAAGGCTCTAGACGTTTAAGTTTAATGTTTTGTTTATTTTGAAAGACGAGATGTTGTTTTAAGACAATATATGGTTTGTTATGAAATGTTTTATGAAAGTTTTTATATTCCGCGAATGTTTTAATTAACTCTGATATTTAGAATTGTGTTTATGAGTAAATCCAACACCAAATGTAGGGCACCGGTAACGGGGCCTTACACTCTTCGAGATAAACAATACATTTGTCTTTTCGGCTCAAAGACAAATAACATGTTCATCCTTTCAGAGTAAAAATCAGTTTGACAAAAAATGTAACAAATTCACTTTTTGGCTTAGTTGGTAAATCTGTTTAAAGGTCAATATATATATATATATATATATATATATATATATACCTTCTAGAGGCAAACACCCATTTGTCCCATAAGAGTATGGCGGTTAAAAAATAATGTATTCATATTATATAAAAAGGTTGAACGTATTCACCTTATAATATCAGTTGTCAGTTGACTTGACTTCTTGTTTTACCAATAGCTCGACTCGACTAATCAAGATTCATGTGCTTTCTCTCTCTCTCACACATGTTTGAATAACTATTCTTTCTTTCTTCTTTTTGTGAGAAGGATGATATATCCCTTGTCATATATATATTAACTGACTTAGTCTTTGACTTCTTGGTTTAAGTATATTAAATTTAGGAACTTGAAATTCTAGATAAGCATTACTATTCTTTTAAGATATGCCAATTAAACCAATACGTGGGGGATTAATTGAGATGATTCGTGTGATTTAAATACCACACGTAAAAGCAATTAATATATATATATATTAAAAGGGGGTTGCATCCCACTAACAAAGTTACTATTTATTTTACTATTCATTTTCTAATATGCTATTAATTATTATAACCATTAATTTACTAATCAGAATTTCATAAATAAAAATAATAGTTTTTACTTTCTTTATTATAATTCTTTTATCAACTAATTAAAATATGTAACTAACTATATTTTTAAACACTAAACTTGGACAAATGTCGGTTTTACATATTTTATTTTAGGTTAAACGATTTTCTTAAACTTTGCTTTCATGTTTTTTATAGTTCGTCTTTATAATGACCGAAACTTTTTTCGTGATTGAAAAATATCTCATCGTCGCATGGTTTATATCCGCGTTTCAACGTTTGATACCTTACTCGCCTTTAAACTATTTTTTTGGATTACTAATTTATGTTTACGAATTTGTGTTGGTACCGCTGATACGAACCAAATTTGTGTTGGTACCGCTGATACGAACCGAATTTGTGTTAGTACGCAACAATAACATGCCGGTCTTTTTAGTTCCACATATGAAAATTTGTTGTATTTTGGCATTGACGGGTTTATTTCTTTTGTTTAGATTCGATGTCGTAACTTGATACAGACTGACTTCGCATCCACTTGCAACGAGTTTATGTTTAACATTTTTACTTATGTTTTTTTGTTAGATTTAACAGTCCCGCCGCGAAGCGCGGGGTCCTAAATTCTAGTTTATTATTATTATGTATATATCTTATGTTTGAATAATATATATATCTACACATTAAAATAAACAAGTAATTGTATATGCGCGTTGTAGCGGGCGGGTTAAATACATTATATGTTTGAATTAGCTAGTTTTCATTGTAGCGAGTACGTGGCAGAAAGTCGGTAAGTATCAGTTCGATATGTTACTATAAATAGTATTATGGCAAAGTTCATTACCAAAGTTGAATGAACCAAAAAGTAAAGATGTAAGAGTAAAAATTTCATTACCCAAGTTGATGGGCCAAAAAGTAAATATATAAAACAAACATTGAGAGGCTAAAAAGTATATATGTGAAACTTGTTTGGCAATTCAAACCTAATCGTGCATTGCGATTAGCACACGATGAGAAGTCGGTCGGTATCGGTTCAATTCGTAATGACAAAATTTACGTGGCAAAAGTTTAATTACCAAAGTTTAGTAGCCAAAAAATATATATATGCGAAATATGGAAAACAAAAGTTGATGGGCAAAAAACGTATACACATGAAACTTAAATTTAAAGGGCCAAAATAATATGTGTGAAACTTAAAGTTAAAGACTAAAAATATATATTTGTCAAACTATATTGACAAAACTCTTAAAAATCAATATATCTATGTCAACATAAAATGATATTAATGTGAATTTGTTGTAACTACCAATGTTGAAAGTAGAGATACTATGCACAAATGTAAGAAACTAGATGGTATTTTTCATAGATAGTAAAACTTGTGAGATAACAACCATTTGCTTTTTAATATATATGATGCAGTTACTGTACGCTAATGCATTAACGTACGTTAGGTACGCGAGACGCTCAAAGACAAAAATACAAAGGCAAAAACCTAAAATGCTCAGAAAACTTAAACGCTCAGCAAAACGCTTAAAAACGGTTTTTGTGAAAAAAGTCAAAAATTGATCGATTAACCATCCAAAACTCTTTTTTCCGGAGAACAAATGATTGATTGGATGGATATGTATTGACGATTCCGAGATGTTTGGATGTGATTTCATGGATCGATTCGTGAAAAAATGGATTCGCGTACGTTAATGTACGTTAAGGGTTAGTGTATTGGATCTTTTCAATAAATATATATATATATATATATATATATATATATATATATATATATATATATATATGGAGAGGATCATGAGAGAACTCCATTTTATGAAGAGAACTAGAGAACTAATAATGAAGTATTTTTAATTTAATTAAAAAAATTAATTTTTTTCTTTCATCCTTCTTATATGTTGTTATTCTTCACCACAAAAAAATATAAAAATAAAAAATAATAAAAATAAATTAATTAAAATTAACGTTGTAATGCATATATGCAATACGTCGACTTTTTTTATAATGCATATGTGCAATAGTGTGTATTTTGATATTTGAAATGGTGTTAAATAGCATATATATAGTTTTTTGCATTGTATATTTGCAATAGTACTATATTATATACAAAAATTAAAAAAAAATCGATATAGTGCATATGTGCATTGTGTTGTATTACATATATGCAATAATGTGTTTTGCATACAATTATTAGTGTCGTATTTGCATATATTCAATAGTGTGTATTAGATAATGTATTTGTGTTGTATTGTATGCAATAAAACACTATTTATATATACAATACACATTAATGCACATACAAATTACATCGACGGTTTTTCTTTTAGGAACAATATCATCTTATTAGAAGGAGGAAAGAAAAAAAAATCACAAAATATTTTTTTAAAAATATTTAAAAATAATTCTTTAATAGTTCTCTAGTTCTCTCTTTAAGAGGAGTTCTCTCTAGATACCACCCCTATATATATATATATATATATGATTGATTTCTTTTGAGAACCACTTCCAGTTTTAAAAACTCGAAAGAACTCAACGTAACAATTTTTTTTTTTAATTTTTTTTACACATGTGTAATACGTAAGTGTAAGTGATGTACAAAAAATTACTGTATTTTTTTACACACCGAATCGACTTTTTACACATGTATAACTAACGTTTAAACTTGTGTAATTATCAAAAATACTTATTCTCTCTCCTGCTTTACTTTTAATCAAATTTAATCTCAGCCACATATTTCATATCACTTAATTAAATGTGTGGTTCAAAATTGAATTATTAAAGTTCTTAAAACTCATCATGGTTCTCAAAATAACTCTCCCCTATATATATATATATATGGAGAGGATCATAAGAGAACTCCATTTTATGGTAAGAACTGGAGAACTAATAATGAAATCTTTTTAATTTAATTAAAAAAATATTTTTAAAATTTTTTTTCTTTCATCCTTCTTATATGTTGTTATTCTTCACCACAAAAAAATATAAAAATAAAAAAAATTAACGTTGTAATGCATATATGGAATACATCGACTTTTTTAATAATACATATATGCAATAGTGTGCATTATGATATTTGAAATAGTGTTAAATAGCATAAATATATATATATATATATATATATAGTTGTTTGTATTGTATATTTGCAATAGTGTTATATTATATACAAAAATTAAAAAAAATCGATATAGTGCATATGTGCATTAGTGTTGTATTACATATATGCAATAATGTGTTTTGCATACAATTATTAGTGTCGTATTTGCATATATTCAATAGTGTGTATTAGATAATGTATTTATGTTGTATTATATGCAATAAAACACTATTTCATATATACAATACACATTAATGCACATACGCATTACATCGACCGTTTTTTTTAGAAACAATATCATCTTATTAGGAGGAAAGAAAAAAAATCACAAAATAATTTTTTTTAAATAGTTAAAAATAATTTTTTTCTATTTCTTTAGTTCTCTCTTTAAAAGGAGTTTTCTCTAGATCTCACCCATATATATATATATATATATATATATGATTGATTTCTTTTGAGAACCACTTTGAGTTTTAAGAACTCGAAAGAACTCAATGTAACAATTTTTTTTTCAAATTTTTTTATACATGTGTAATACGTAAGTGTAAGTGGTGTACAAAAAATTACGGTATTTTTTTACACACCGAAACGACTTTTTACACATGTGTAACTAATGCTTAAACTTGTGTAATTATCAAAAATATTTATTCTCTCTCCTGCTTCATTTTTTAATTGAATTTAATCTCAGCCACATATTTCATATCATTTAATTAAATGTGTGGTTCAAAATTGAGTTCTTAAAATTCTTAAAACTTATCATGGTTCCTAAAATAACCCTCCCATATATATATATATATATATATATATATATATATATATATATATATATATATATAGGTAGGTTAAAATAAAAAGAGATAGTTTCCTAAGAAGACTAAGAATAAATCTTAGCCATTGGATCATGTTAATCAATGGTTGAGATTTAAAATCACCAATAACCGACATAGTTTCATAGAATTATTTTTTAATCATTATAACCGACATAGTTTCCTAGAATTATTCTTTCATCATTATTTGTAATGCCAAATGTCAAAAATTGATTGGTTCTTACCATTTTTAGAAAACGTCTTATTCTTATTTGAATCATTTTCTATATATTTATATATATGTATATATAATACTTAATACTTAATACCCGTTTAACAAGGTACATGTATTATATTAATTAAAAAGGTGGTCATGTAACAAAGGATTTTATATTTGCTAAAATGACATGGGATTGACTTTGACTCTGACCCACTAAATCTTGCATAATTAGGCTGAGGGGTGCGGAGCGCGAGAAAGGGCGCAAGTGGCGAGGCGGTCGCGCCCCGGGGCGCGAGGACCACACCACCGAGGCGCTATAGGGGCGCGAGAGGGGCGCGAGCGCGGAAAAAGAGGCAGGCGCGGGTGGGCTAGCGGCTGGGGGGGGCGTGAATGTGGCTTGGGATGCGTGAAAAAGAGCCGTTGGGTGGGTTTTGTTAATAAAAAAAAAAAAATTTCAAACCCTATATATTAACATACCATCCGGAACACAAAATCAAACTCGATTTTCAACCTATATCAAACCCAAACAAACACCAATATCACATACCAATATCACATACCACACCCAAAACCCAAAATCACCCCATCTTCCAAACCTTTTTTTAAAAACATGGCTGGAAATTGGTACCCAAACCTAGAATTAGATTACAGTTACGACGATTTATGGTCGGCACCGGACCAACCGATGTTTTATTCGGGGTCGCAACAACCATCCGGCTTTCAACCATCCAACATACAACCGTCTCCTAACTTTGTAGTTCCGGAGACACAAGAACCAGAACCAGAAGGTGAAGCTGCGGGACAAAGAAGACGCGTCCACCGGAAAAAACAAGTTGCAACGGACGGGTCGGGTTCGGCTTCGACCGGAAGGGCGAAACGGAAAATCACTCCGTGGTCATCGGATGAGAAGGAAGCCCTGTGTCGGGCTTGGATAGCCATTTCTGAGGATCGGCGTTGCGGTAATTGTTTTAACGTTTTTAAAAATGATTTTAAAAAAAAGTTAAATAAAAAAGTTAAATGACTTACAAATTTATTTATGCATTTTGCAGCCGACTACCAAAAGAGCAAGGTCTTTTGGACAAAGGTTAGGGAGACGTTCTATTCGCTCGTTGGGAGTACAGAGCGGAACCCCGATATGATTTCGGGTCGGTGGACCGAAATCAGAAAATTTGTCGGCTTGTTTACTAATCTGTTCAACAGGAACGCCGGTCGTATGAGACCAAGTGGCAGTGACGATTTGGCGGTCTATAATTTCACTGTCGAAGAGTGGAGGCAGGAGTGCCTGCGGAGGTATGGGACGGTGAAGACGTGAGACGGTGTAAAGGTGTGGGAGAGGTTGAGAAGGTGTTCCAAGTGGGTTGAGCTGGTGGCGCCGGACCTTGATGCGGAAGTAGGGCCGAAACGGACTAAAACTAGTTCGTCTGGAGCGTACAGCACTTCCGCCGGGTCGGATTGCCGGGTTGGATTCGACCTAAACGTTGCGGGGGAGGAAACGTCTTCACCGCCGAGGAGGCGGCCATTGGGAAGGGACGCCAGGGGGAAATAACCGGCTGAGGGGGAAGCCGTAAACATCAACGATCTTGTTGAATCCCTCAATAAATTCAACAAAACCATGGAGGTGGTCTCTATTGACAAAAAGGAAAAAAAAAGAATGAGAGATTTGGACTTCCTTGCAAGAGACTTCAGCCACCTAAATCCGGTCGACCAAATGCTGATGGAAAAACAAAAGGAACGTATCCGGAAGAGGTTGATCGAAGAAGACGAAGCCGAAGAATAAGAATAATGTTTTTCTTTAGTACTTTAATTTTTTTTTATATATTAATGTGTTTTTTTAATTAATGTGTGTTTTTTTAAATAATTTCTTGTTTTTTTAATAATACGTTTTTTTAATACATTTATAAAAAAATAAAAAAATAAACCGCTCGCGCCCCCTCTCGCGCCCCTCCACACCATGGCCCGGGGCGCTATCACCACTACCAACACCCATCTTATCAAGTTTCTCTCTCTGCCACACGTCACAATATTATTGGCTCGCGCCCCCATTCACGCCCCCTCTCGCGCCCCCCACACCCCTCAGCCTTAACGTCACACATTTAATGTTGATTTGGTAGGCAGGACTGATGTGTAATTACTATTATTATATGCTCGTGATTTGCGGCAATTGACTTCAACAATTGTGTCCAGGTTCCCACGTTACTATTTAAACTAAACTTAGAATAAAATAAAGCATAAAATGAACAAAACAAATACATTTTAATTTTCGATTTATTAATGAACTTAGAATGTTCCCCCTTGACCTAGAAGTATGCTTGAAGTAATAGGTTTGTCCGAGAACCAAAGTTGTAGGTATTGAATGGGAATGTTAGGCTATTCGTTGTGGTCAAGCCACCAGCAATGTCAGCGGCCGCCGCGAGCCACTTCACTCGCGAACACCGCAACAGGGTGCCGTGATTGGTTCCCCGAGCGAGCCACCGTGAGCCCACTGGCTTGGGCTAAAGTGAACATTAGGCATGGGGATATGTGAGATGACCATTGGGGGCTTTGGTAAATAAAAAAAAAACTTTTTTTTTATTTTTAGCCTATATCAACCCCACAATTACCTTTAACAAATTACCAACACTTTTAACTTCAAAAACAATATATTCCAAATTCTCATCTACATTTTTTACAAGTATGGATCAATGGGGTAGTTGTTATCGACCGGAAATGTCGTATGATCAAGACGACGATGTTGTGTTTGGCGCTATTGAGATGGAACAAAACTTGAGTCAAATGCCACCATCGTCTCCCGACTTTTTTGTTCCGGAGACACAAGAGGTTCGTACCCAGGCCACTAAGGGCAAACGAGCCCAAAAAAAAGAGAGCCAAAGAGGGGCAGGAGGCTCGAGCCGAGCGGTCGAGGAACTCGTTCCAAAAAGAAAAACAACTCTTTGGACAAAAGATGAGAAAAAGGTTTTGTGTCGTGCCAAGGTTGAAATATCCGAAGATCGAAAAGCAGGTATTTTTAAAATTTATTTTGTTCTGTTTCGGATAAAATTTCAAAAATATGTTTGTGAGTTATCTTTATTTAATTGTAGCGGATTATCAAACGCATTATATATTTTTGGCAAAAATGAAAGAGATGTCCTATAGGTTGGTGGGAAGTACGGACCATACCGACATATGATATCGGGAAGATGGTCCGAAACTCGCAAATATGTCGGAATTTTTACAAATTTGCATAACAGAACCAGTCGTCAAATGCGACCGAGCGGGAGCGATTAGGGATGAGCATTTTGTCCAAGATACTTGTACTCGTACCCGTACCGTACCGATTTAGCTTATTCGGTACGGGTATTGGTACTCATTTTTGTTGAATTTTGGTACAGGTATGGTACGGGTACATTTGGTATTTTGTACTTGTTTGGAGTATATAAAGGTTTAATTGGGATTCCTCATATTTAATATATAGAATATATTCTCCGACCATGTTATTATTGAATAAGTACCAAACGTTTCTTCAAAATTAAATAATATAACATCCAAGACACAAATCAAAAAACAAATCACTTAAAGTCGGCGGCCGAATTAGGGTTCTTCATACTATCTTATCATTAAACCGATGCCAAATTGGTAACTGTACTAATTTGGTACCTGTCACGTACCTGTGAAAGTACCGATACTAGGACTAATTTAGATTGTTTGTTACTCGTACCGGTTTCAAGATCGTGGAAGATTTGGAAATAACAAGGCAAAGTGGTACAAAAACGGTTATTGTACCGAAATACTCGTACCCGTACCATACCGAAAAATTTGGAACGAGTATTGGTACGTGTTTTTATTGATTTTGGTACGAGTACAATCGGTACAGATATAGGTATTGTCCCACGCTCATCCCTAGGAGCAATGATCTTCAAGTCTACAGATTTTGTAAGACCCTAACCCATTTATAACATTTTTAGGCGTAAACATACACTCGTTAGGACTTAAAAACTAGTTCTAATTATAAACTTTTGCGGATGACGTGTTAACATGACACGTCATACATAACTAGTAATGGAAATTTTACAAATTTTACAAATTTTTATATTTATATTAGACTGTCTTCTAAAATGAATTATTATAGCGGAAGCTTGTTCGGTTCGGTTGTGTTCAATTCTTCAATAGCTTGACCATAAATCCATGTCCTTTAATTAAGTTATAACATGTCATGGAAATTCACCATAACAATTAGTCATACATACTTTACATCTACTTGTAATAAACACAAGTATACTTAACCCATTCCTTAATACTCTCCCTATCATTGTCTCTATACAAATTTTCTTTTTTTTTTCATTAAGAGAGTCTAAGTGTTCTCACTTAGTATTATCTCTCTTTTTGTCCTTCTTTTATATTTGTCATTTTAGTATTTACAACTAAAAAAATTAGGATTTTCACATTCATGCACAAAGCCTTAGCCTCTACGACCCCGTGAGTCGTTTATACAACAGTTTATTTATTCGGATTAATCATACGAGTTAAACGGTTTTAAAATTACAGATTAAACCGAACGAGCACGAAATCATTAATTGTACACTAGCACTAGCAGCCCATTTACACCCATTTCCCATTTCCATGTTATCCCGTTACCCTTTTTCCACTACAATCATATTGTAGCCGATAACTTCATGGTTCGTAAATCTAATCTTCACGAACCCGTTATTCATTTTAAGTCAGTGTTTACACTAACCTTGTCGTTTGACTCTTTATGCCTCGGACGACCCGTTAATATCAAATACACCCATACCATTGCTCGAGGGCGTTTTGGTCATTTTTAACATTTACCAACATCATGATATAATTCACGTACCTGGCAGAGTCAAATTTGTGGCCTGTTACCAATACCTTGTAACTCCTGTAGATAACTCGACAGCGCATTCTATTACCATCATGCTTACCTGTAGAACAATTCTCAACAGGTCAAGCATTATATATCAACTTCAAATGGTGATAGTTTCACCATTTGACATGTATGGCCCGTTCACGCATATACCCATTCCGGGTCACTCTTTTTTTTATATCTTAATCTTACAATGAGTTATTACCAAAATAGTGATTTAACACCAATTTACCCATAGTACCCCTTCAGGAGGGAATAAGCTTAAGTCTTAGTTCGCTAACATCCCCTAGCGAACTAGACCATACATATAGCGAACTAGACAATAATTAAACTAATTATTATATTAAATATTAAACAAAAACATTAACGTTAATTACAAAGACTCAAGAAGCAAAACCGTGCACTAACAAACACCCCCTCGTCTTGAGCTCTTTGTCTTTAGATTACTTGAAGTGCTTGGACTGCCAGTCTTTGCAACTATGAATTCCATGCTCATGACATACACGAACAACTCGTTGGAATTTCATAGCCAGGTCGTAGTCTTCATGGCGCTCGAACAAAATCTGCTTCCTGTGGAGCACGTCATTGTCTGTCTCTGATAAATTAACCAACCACATCGGGTCGATTATCTTGATGAGCTCAGTCTTCAGTCCTCTACCAAGAACAATGACGGCCTCGCCAGTACAATTGTCATAGTACCAACGGTTGAACGATAGATACATATTTTGAGGCATCATCTTCACAGGAACCTGCTTCATCGTCTTTGGCGGCTTCACCTTTAGGACAAGTTTCCTCCAGCCAGTCCTAGGATCAATCTCGTCAATACGTTTACGCCTAGGGACCTGAGGCTTGAAGAACTTGAAGCAATGATTGACCTCGAACAGTAAGTGTTGGTGAAACCACTCAGCTGTTAGGTAATTCCCATGATTAATAAATGGACGTCTCGCGAGGGTACGAACATCCCACCGCGGCAAAGTAAGAACATCTATTATCGTCTCGTAGTACTGGACCCCCTTCTCCCACTTAAATATACATACTTTAAGCTCAGAATCATAGAGCCATGAGACAATATCACCATGTACCTTGGAAACAGTCTTGAAGGAGGTCACTTGGTTTTCTTTAGCCCATGCAGCAGCAGTGTCTTTACGTTCTTGATCAACATATCGATACGCACTGATGATCTTGCCCACTTTCTGACGTTTGAACCATCTTGCAATATCATCATCAGTTATGACTTCAAGTGACTGAACTATCCGCTTACACTTCAACACCTTTTCAAATTCATCTTCTGTCGCTTTAACTGTCTGTTCATCAAATACCGGAGCACCTTGATCAACATTAGTATGTTGAAACAAGTCCGGATACTCCTCAGCAGTTACATCTTCCATCTCAACATCCTCATCTTCATAAATAAAGTCCTTATTCATCTGAATTGACGGATCATACGATATACCTTCCTCATTCACCACCTCGACATCAGGCTCAGTCTCTAAAGCAGTCAACTGATCGTCATTCAGCCCAAGCAATATAGAAATCTGCTCCCGTGTCAGAGACCTATCCACAAACTCACCAACCTCTATCTCATCTTTGTTCACCACACTCCTAACCATCCCCGATCCATCCACAAATATCACAATGTTAGCTGCAATCATCTCAATAGGCTTAGTAGCAGTTGGATCCTGATATATAATAATCTGTTTACCCGAGTGTTCACCGCCACTTGTACCAGCACCAGAAGATGAACCGTGCGATTGTTTAGGCTCACCTCCTGCACCAGACTCATCAAGATCTTGGTCATCATCTTTGAGTTTCTTAAGGGCATCTTCTTTGCAAGTCAATTGCAAGATCAATTCTTCTTGGTCATCAATTCTTTACAACCTGGCTCTGATACCACTTGTTAGAACTCTTGATTCGTATCAATCCAGTAACAATAACAATAACAGATCTCAGATCTGTGTATAATCGATTAATACATTTACATAGATCTAGCTCATAATTACCTTAGATTAAGTGTTGTATATGTTTATGTATTATCAGTATATATCAATTGTTTGTATAATATTAGGTTGAAGATCGAGAGAGCGTTTTGACCGGGTTTTGGATAATTAACTCTGTCCAACTCTTTAAGCGTGAACAGTGTTCACGTATAAATAGAAGACGAACCTAGTTCGTTAACATCCCCTAACGAACTAGGGTTCGCTTCGTTACATACACTTAAATAACGAAACACCCCCTGATTCGTTAACATCCCCTAACAAATCAGGAGGGAATAGGCTTAAGTCTTAGTTCGCTAACATACCCTAGCGAACTAGACCATACATATAGCGAACTAGGCAATAATTAAGCTAATTATTACATTAAATATTAAACAAAAACATTAACGTTAATTACAAATACTCAAGACGCAAAACCGTGCACTAACAGGATAATTAATACCAAAAATAAAAACCAAACGGGATGGCTGGGGTTTGAACCCGCGTCCAGCCATTCCACACCTTTAACAAAAACCAACTGAGCTGACCAACCATTTGATATAATCGTTAACTGGAAATATAAATAAACAGATAGACATGCTAACAGTTTGGGTCCAAGAACACTAACAAATCAAATCGTGAATTCCGTTAAGGTTGATTCAATTAACGATAGGGTTTTTGATCTACATCTAGACGCGATTAAAACCATGTAATCATTTACCTTGAACAACGAACGAAGAAAGATTAATTGGACTGAACAGAGCCGGCTACGAGGGGTTGATGAACGAGCATACAAACAGCATTGGAAATCAAATTAAGTATAGGGTTATGGTTAGCGAAGGTTTCATAATGGTTCCTGCCCATTTAATTGAAATAATAAGATTGATTTCGTGTATAATGGTTAAACGATTGTCGGTGTGGTTAAAGATGGAAAAACAGATAAATTTTGATATTGTTTACTCGTTTAACATGTCGGTTAGGCCGCGTTTGATATATATAAACGATTGCGAGATCTAATCTTCAATTACACGAATATTTGCTAACCAAATGTAACACCCCGTAACCGCAGCGGAAACGTACACGGGATGCAACAGACACGTCTGATATCAACAGCATTGCTTATAAAGAAAACACCACTACATTAATTTAAACGAATTACATTGTTCCGAGTTTCGTTACCATCTAGGCGTTATCACATAAGTTTTACCGATAGTACATTAACATATTTAATGCAAAATATAGATCCTTAATCTTCCACAAAATAGCACACATCATCAAGCACGTATCACTCATTCCAATTTGGGTGTACCTAGAAAGCATGTAAAGAAAACGGGTCAACTACGAATAGTTGGTGAGTTTCACTAATTTAAGTAAACCATGACAAATCATTTTAATAATCATAAATTAATGATGTAATTATGCTGAGCCTACAAATGAAAACTCTGTTGACCCAGAAACACATTTAATAACCTCTGGGGACACTGTTAACCCAGAAACACATTTAATAACCTCTGGGGACACTGTTAACCCAGAAATACATTTAATAACCTCTGGGGACACTGTTAACCCAGAAATACATTTAATAGCCTCTGGGGACACTGTTAACCCAGAAATACATTTAATAACCTTTGGGGACACTGTTAACCCAGAACACTGTTTCAGGCCTTACAATATTAGTAACTCAGACAATTACCATCTTAATACATTACCGTACGATTCCCGTACAATAAACATTATATAAATACATTCATTTCCATGCGATCGACATGTACTTAAACACTTTGATAAAAACATGCTTTCCGCACCGGGAAAATATTTAAAACAGTTCAATAAAAAGGGGCTCGTGAAACTCACCTTCTTGTGAGCAAAGATGTAATACTGTGCACAGCTACCGGTCCGGATCTGTAATACGATCCCTAAGTCGTTACTACACAATTTCTATTAATATAACTTAAATTCGTGTTAACCGGTACGTCTGGGGACACTGTTAACCCAGTACCGTACACGATCCGGGGACAATGTTAACCCCGAAACACTTCTCAGGACTTAGATTGTGATATCACTTAGAGTTCTTTAGTCAAAATTACCATTAGTTTGTTTTCTCGTTTTGCGTGCCTAGCACGGTTAACCGTCTTTATGTTTTCAAAAATGAGTTTGGTCACATACGACCCGAAAATAGTTGTTACTTATATTTTAATTAAAGTGGTGAAATTAGAGCTCGGTTTAGACACCCCGTTTGGCCGCGGGGCCCGTTTCCGTCTTTAGTATACCGGAAACTGCTAAATCGGGTAAAATTACCCAAATCATCCGAATTACTTTCGGATGATTTATTTTTACTTGATTAACTTAGTTTCATGAAAATAGTCCATTTTTAGGGTTTTTATACACCAGTCAGCTCGCTTAGGCGAACTTTGCCGGTTTACGCGTTTTAAGCTTTAAAAGTTTGTTTTTATGTTCTGTTTAGCACAAATAATTATCCGTTTAGTCTCGGATCTTGAAATTTTGCACAAATCAGTTTTTGACAGTAAGGAATTTTATAAAAATATTTCCAGAATTAATTTTTATATTTAACATTTATTTATCTATTTTTAAACGTCATTTAAACACCAAATATGTCGAAAATACCAAAAGACCTTAGAAAAATCCCAAATTTTTCTGGGATGACTCCTACCATCCATATAGTTCCCTGTAATTTTTACAGAACCAAAAACTCATTTTTCATGCCATTTTCACCAAAACCGAGCTAGAAAACCCTAGAACTCGTTTTACCGAAAAGCCTACTTAGACTTCTCCAATGGACCTGAAATTTTTTGTGTGACTTTTATATGTTATAAAAAGCTTATCTAAAATTTTCCAGAATTTTTCATGATGTTTTGCTATTTTTCACCATTTTTAGCCAAAACCGAGCATTAAATTCACCAAATATTCATCCTTTATCCAAAAATTACCAAAATTTCACAGATCTCATATTTTCATGTGTAGATCATCTCTGTGAAATTTCGTGACTCAACTCTAAATCTAACACAATCTGTCCAAATCTTACAAATCATACGAAAAAACCGAACTACCTTGTGTTTCTAGCTTTAGATCGCAAAGATCTTGCTTTCTAGCCTTTTCTAGCAACTATATACAACACCTACAAGCACAACAACACCACACCAAGCAAGTTATACCCACAATCAAGCCATTTCTTTCATGGTTTCGGTTAAGACATCAAAACAAAGATTTTAACCGTAAAAATTCGTTTTTGTCTCTTTTAAATCCTTTCTTGGACCAAGATCCCTTGTATAACTTGTATACATCACTTGATCATGTAAGAATCGGTTTCATCTCGGGTTTTCACCCATTTTTCACTTGAAACTTCATTCTCTTGCAAACAACTTAAGATCATGGAATCAAAACTATGAATCAACCATTATAAACATGTTTTTACCTTATGATTCTTGTTAAAAATAAAGGATTTGGATGAATGTTGAAGAGTGTTGAGAGGTTTGTGGAGTTGGGGTGTTAGAAAAAGGAAAATGAAATGTGTGTGTGTGTACTAATGGACCGATCGGTCCATGTAAGGTGTGGGGTGGGGTCCACATCTTCAACCATGGCCACACATTCGGATTGTGTAATCCGGATAATGTTGTGGATAATCTGGTTCAGTTCGTTTTTCGGTTAAACGTTTAATTCCGCTCAAAACGAGGCCAAAACGGTCGTTTTTCGGCTTAAAATTTAAATTTATATAAAACCGATTTAAAAACTTTAAAAACTTAAACCATGACATTTATTGACTTAACACATCATATTGTCGGTAATTGTGCATCTTTTTCGGCTTGATCGATCGTCTCTTGCTTGGTTTGATGTTAAAGGTTTCGTTTATCGTACCGACGTACTAATAAATCGAAATCCTTTTTCTGTGCTATAATTCACTTATCCCGAAGCTTTAATAATTCGTACACATCACTAAACATTATATATTTCGTCTATAATGTAATCCCCGATTCGTTCGGGTTTCAATAACCGTTCATCGATTAATCGTAATTTCAATACGACTAGCTGTATATTCGAGTATAATTCGTACTGTGAATCTTATATACTCGTATAAACACATTATAATTCATATATTCAGTATTGAATAACACGTAAATAGTATATTCCGGCTAGGGTATACCTGAATTTGCCGGAATCGTTACATTCTTCCCCCGTTACAAAAATTTCGTCCTCGAAATTTTACGCATCAACTACTTCCTTTTGCGGAAATAGGTGGGGGTATATCTTTTGAAATTCGTCCTTTCGTTCCCAAGTATATTCTGGGCCTCGTTGCGAGTTCCATCTAACTTTGACCAACGAGATCTTATTGTGTCTAAGTTGCTTGATTTTCCCGTCTACTATTTCTATGGGCTCCTCTACAATGTTGAGCTTATCATTTATTTGGACACCCTCTAAAGGTAACACCGATGTCTCATCCGACAGACACCTTTTCAATTTCGACACGTGAAACACGTTGTGAACTGCACTCAGTTCATCAGGCAGTTCTAATCTGTATGCTACAGGACCGATTTTTGCAATAATGTCGAACGGTCCAATGTATCTAGGGGCCAACTTCCCCGCCTTTAAAAATCTGACTACTCCTTTCCAAGGTGATACTTTCAAATACACTTTATCACCTTTCTCAAATGATAACGGTTTTCTACGGGTATCGGCATAACTCTTCTGCCGATCCCGTGCGGCATTCAGATTGTTCTTAATTTCAAGGATTTTGCTGGTCGTTTCCTGGACCAGATCTGATCTAATAACCTGTGTGTCGCCCATTTCAGTCCAGCAGAGTGGTGATCGGCACTTCCGTCCATACAATGCTTCGTAAGGTGCTGCCTTTATACTGCTATGGTAACTGTTATTATAGGAAAATTCAACGAGTGGGAGATGTTGATCCCAATTTCCCTTAAAATCCAGTACGCATGCACGAAGCAAATCCTCCAGGGTTTGAATAGTTCTCTCAGACTGACCATCGGTCTGAGGGTGGTAAGATGTGCTTAGATTAATACGCGTTCCCAGCGCTTCTTGTACAGCTTGCCAAAGATTGGAGGTGAAATGGCTATCTCGGTCGGAGATGATTGAGATGGGTATCCCATGACGAGACACAATTTCATTTATATAAATCTGCGCAAGTCTCTCGGTGTTATAATTATTTCTAATCGGAATAAAATGTGCCGATTTGGTTAATCGATCCACGACTACCCAAATTGCATCATGTCCTCGGGACGTCTTGGGGAGATGTGTCACAAAATCCATCGTGATCTGCTCCCACTTCCATTCAGGAATTTCCGGTTGTTGTAACATTCCCGAAGGTTTCTGGTGCTCCGCCTTAACCCTCGCACACGTCGTACACTTGTCGACGTATGTGGCTATATCCTTTTTCATACCCGGCCACCAGTAGAACTCCTTCACATCCTTGTACATCTTATCCGATCCCGGATGTATGGAATATTTTGATTTATGCGCTTCGTCCATGATTAATTCACGAAGGTCATGGAGGGTCGGGATCCAAATCCGATTTTTGAAATAGAGAATTTCGTCCACGCGCTGTTCGAAATTCTTCTCGTTACCATAAAGTCCCTCTTTTACCAATTGTTCCTCTTTCAACGCCTCGCGTTGAGCGACTCGAACCTGGTCCGAAAGGTTCGACTGGACTATCATTTCCAGTGCTCGCACTCGCAATGGCTTAACCCGATCCTTCCTACTCAGGGCATCGGCTACGACGTTAGCCTTGCCGGGGTGATAACGGATGTCACAGTCATAGTCGCTTAACAACTCGACCCATCTTCGTTGTCTCATATTCAGTTCTTTCTGATCGAATATGTGTTGCAAACTTTTATGATCGGTGAAGATGGTGCACTTTGTACCATAGAGATAATGTCTCCAGATTTTAAGTGCGAAGATAACTGCTCCCAGTTCTAAGTCATGAGTAGTGTAATTTTTCTCGTGTATTTTTAACTGTCGAGAAGCATAGGCTATGACCTTATTATTTTGCATCAACACGCATCCTAACCCTCTCCGGGATGCGTCACAATACACGACAAAACCATCGTCTCCGTCGGGGAGACTTAAGATCGGCGCTTGGCACAATCTTTGTTTTAGCGATTGAAACGCCGTTTCCTGCTCTTCACCCCATTCGTACTTTCGATCTTTTTGAGTCAGAAGGGTTAAAGGTTGGGCGATGCTGGAAAAGTTCTCTATAAATCGACGATAATATCCAGCTAAGCCTAAGAATTGGCGGATTTCCTTTGGCGATTTAGGCGCTTGCCAATTCTTAACTGCTTCAACCTTACTTGGATCAACGTGTATTCCTTGATGGTTTATAACGTGACCAAGGAATTGCACTTTTTGTAACCAGAAGTTACACTTGGAGAATTTTGCATACAACTTCTCCTGATTTAGAAGCTCTAAAATTAATCTTAAGTGTTGCTCGTGCTCTCCTTTACTCTTCGAGTATATCAAAATATCGTCAATAAACACGATGACGAATTTATCGAGGTAGGGCTTACAGACTTGATTCATGAGATCCATGAATACTGCTGGCGCATTTGTTAGCCCGAAAGGCATAACTAAGAATTCGTAATGGCCGTAGCGAGTCCGGAATGCGGTTTTTGGGATATCCTCCTCCTGAATTCTAACCTGATGGTATCCCGATCTAAGATCAATTTTTGAGAAATAGCTCGCACCTTGCAGTTGGTCGAACAGGTCATCAATTCGGGGGAGAGGATACCTATTTTTGATTGTCAACTTGTTCAGCTCCCTGTAATCAATGCACATTCTAAGGCTTCCGTCCTTCTTTTTCACGAATAGTACCGGTGCACCCCATGGGGAATAACTAGGACATATAAATCCTTTATCCAACAATTCTTGCAATTGGTTGGATAATTCTTGCTTCTCTGATGGTGCAAGTCGGTAGGGTGCCTTAGCAACAGGGCCAGCTTGAGGTAATAGATCGATTCTGAATTCGACCTGTCGGGTTGGCGGTAATCCAGGAAGTTCCTCTGGGAAAACTTGTGGAAATTCACGTACCACTGGGATATCGTCCACCCGTTTTTCCTCAGGATCCGTGGCCATCAAGCTCGCTAGATACGCCACGCATCCCTGGCGTATATATTTTAACACCTTGAGGTGGGATATAAACGGTATCATATTGCCCGACTTCTCACCCTGCACTAATACCTCTTCGTCATCCGACACCCGGATCTTGACGATTTTCTTTTCACAGTTTATTTCTACCTTGTTACGTGCTAACCAATCCATTCCCACTATCACGTCAAAACTACCCAATTCTACCGGTAACAAGTCAATCAGAAAGGATTGTTCGTTCAGAAGAAAAGGGCAATTCCGAACTATCTGATTAACTATCATGGTTTTACCGTTAGCGACTTCTAGGGTGTAAGGCTCTATGGTTTCACCAATTGGAAGGTTTGCTATCGACAGGAATTTAACGGAAACAAAACTTCTATCGGCGCCTGTATCAAATAATACAGAAGCGTAATGATCAGAGACGAGGAATGTACCTGTCACTACGCTGGGGTCCTGGCGTGCCTCGTTCGCCCCCATCACGAATGCTTGGCCTCGCGCCGGATTGGACGACGATGCCTGACCCGCGGTTTGCTGCCCATTTCCTCCCTGGTTCAGCTTCGGACAGTTTCTCTTGAAATGATCTGTGCCACCGCATTCAAAGCAAGCACGACTGGTGGTCATCACTTGATTTCCTTGTGGGTTTTGTTGTCGGGCTGATTGGGTCCTAAATGGCTGCGCACGGATAGGTTGCGGTTGCCGGTTCAAGTTGTTCAGGTTTGTCCTACAACTCGGTGCGTAGTGCCCAATCCTGCCGCACCGGTGGCACACCACCTCTTTGCACATGCCACCATGGTGTAACCGCATTTCCCACACTTAGGAAACGTTCCCCTCTGCGGTTCTTGCCTTCCGCCTGAACTAGTCATGGCGTAGTTCTGGGAAGTGGGCCTAGCACGTTTACCTTGCTGCTTTTCCTGGATCCTATGGTCATGTGTACCCCGCTTTCCCCCAGCGGACTCTCCCGCCACCTTCAGTGACCCGCTCCTTACGAAATCATACGTGACGATACCAGCTTGCGTCACCGCACCCTCATACGTCTGGTGTCCCCCAGAATTGACTATACTCCTTACAACTGGAGTTAGCCCCCAAATATAACGCTCAACCCTCTTCGACTCTGGGGTAACCAACCATGGTACCAAACGCGACAACTCATTAAACCGGTTCGTATAACCCAAATGGTCTGCCCCCTGCATTTCCAGGTTCCACAATTCATTTTCTAATTTTTGCAATTCGTTTTTCGGGCAGAAGTGTTCCAGTACAAGAGCCTTGAGCTCTGTCCAGGTCATGCGGTTTGTCGCCGCCTGACCCCGGGTCTGCACTATCGTGTTCCACCATGTCAAGGCGTGGTCCGTGAATGTGCAGGTAGCATACTTAACAACACAATCCTCGGGGCAGTTGCTGATATTCACAACGGATTCTATTTTCTCCATCCACTTAACCAACCCATTTGGTCCTTCAGACCCGCTAAACTCTAGGGGCTTGCACAACATAAAGTCCTTGATCGAACATCCCCTGGATGTACGAATCGGTTCAGTACGGTTCGTCTCTACTGTAGGTATAGGGCCATTACTGTCTGTAACGACCACCCTAGGCGGTGCGTCATTACTCGGAATCGTGTTATCATTCTGCGGAGGATTAGTATTTCGTTCCCCGTCATTATTGGTGGCCGTTTGATTGCTCGGAGGGGTTGGATTGGTCGAATTGTTAATACTGGCGGCGATGCGCGATACTATATCCGGTATCGCCGCCTCTAACTGTTGAGCAATCAAACGGCTCACATCCACTTCCGACAATTGGGCTGAACGTTTTGGTGCCATTCTACGCAACATCAAGAAAATATATATAATTAATACAAGTTCCAATCATAAAACACAGCAAACATTCCATTCATTAATAAACATTAGTACATATTACATCCATGTCAGTTCACATACTTTCCTGTCATCATTACATAAGTTAAGTTTTCCTACATAGGGCCTATGTCGGCATCATCTCGACATAACCCACAATGGGTCAGTGCTTGAATGATACCCAAAAGTATCTATAACGATATACCCCAAAAGAGACCCTCCTAAGGGCCAGTGGTTGTATTATAACTACCCAAGATTCACTCTATGTTAGCATCACCACTAACTGCTTACACAGAGTATCAAAAAGCGGCCCCTGTCTACTCCCGTCCTAACACAACTAAACACGGTGGTATACCAAACCCACCAACACCGCCACCAACACCACCATCACAGCCAGCATAACCCGGATCCGCGTCTCCATCCGGCCGATCATCCACTGGGAGTATGAGCACTCCCTCTTCAGCTGCGAAATCGCATACTGGTGGTCCAGTATGCAGTCCCCTAGGTACATCCGCTTCTGTACCCCCACATTCAAGGCGGCGGAGTGCTCATTCACCTGTTCGGTGAGCACTCGTAGCCACGCCGCCGCGTCCCTCTCCTGCCTAGGGAGACCCCACACAGGTGGAGTCACAGGCTCGGGCTGGGAGCGGGAGGACTCGCCCCTGCGGGTAGCAAGTCTGGGTGGGGGCGAGGTAGGTGGGACCTGCGGAACACTGATCCGCGCCGTGAGGCGGGGTCCGAATCCGGGAGGGATAGGGACGGCCTGTGGTGCGGGTGGGGTAGGAGATCTAGCAATCCTGGCAGGGGAGGACAGGCTAGAGCTCCTAACACTAGCCTCGCTAGGCTCAGAGCTGGATGATACGGGGAGGCTCCCAGAGTTCCCGGAGCTGACTTCCTCCGGGTCCTCCTCCTTCGATACACTAGGTGTTCTCGACATACCTACCTGCACACAAGTTAAACAAACATATAGTTCTTTTCATAGTGTGAACCACAATCAAATTAATATCCACTTACTTATACAACTTGACCACATAAAATATTATCATATATTTGCACATATGTTGCCAATTTTACCTATTAAAGTCCCCCGTGACTTCCCCTGAATTCCCTCGTGCGGACAAGTCTGCTATTATGTTCCGGACCATAATAACTCATTGTCCATCCAAGTTCATCCAGACCTCGTCACAATAAATTATTAGTTGATATTCAGATCCTATAACACTTGAGCTACTGGTTATATTTTAGGTATCTTTTAAAGACATCCTAATTCTTTATAACCAATGGCTCTGATACCAAGTTCTGTAACACCCCGTAACCGCAGCGGAAACGTACACGGGATGCAACAGACACGTCTGATATCAACAGCATTGCTTATAAAGAAAACACCACTACATTAATTTAAACGAATTACATTGTTCCGAGTTTCGTTACCATCTAGGCGTTATCACATAAGTTTTACCGATAGTACATTAACATATTTAATGCAAAATATAGATCCTTAATCTTCCACAAAATAGCACACATCATCAAGCACGTATCACTCATTCCAATTTGGGTGTACCTAGAAAGCATGTAAAGAAAACGGGTCAACTACGAATAGTTGGTGAGTTTCACTAATTTAAGTAAACCATGACAAATCATTTTAATAATCATAAATTAATGATGTAATTATGCTGAGCCTACAAGTGAAAACTCTGTTAACCCAGAAACACATTTAATAACCTCTGGGGACACTGTTAACCCAGAAACACATTTAATAACCTCTGGGGACACTGTTAACCCAGAAATACATTTAATAACCTCTAGGGACACTGTTAACCCAGAAATACATTTAATAGCCTCTGGGGACACTGTTAACCCAGAAATACATTTAATAACCTCTGGGGACACTGTTAACCCAGAACACTGTTTCGGGCCTTACAATATTAGTAACTCAGACAATTACCATCTTAATACATTACCGTACGATTCCCGTACAATAAACATTATATAAATACATTCATTTCCATGCGATCGGCATGTACTTAAACACTTTGATAAAAACATGTTTTCCGCCCCGGGAAAATATTTAAAACAGTTCAATAAAAAGGGGCTCGTGAAACTCACCTTCTTGTGAGCAAAGATGTAATACTGTGCACAGCTACCGGTCCGGATCTGTAATACGATCCCTAAGTCGTTACTACACAATTTCTATTAATATAACTTAAATTCGTGTTAACCGGTACGTCTGGGGACACTGTTAACCCAGTACTGTACACGATCCGGGGACAATGTTAACCCCGAAACACTTCTCAGGACTTAGATTGTGATATCATTTAGAGTTCTTTAGTCAAAATTACCATTAGTTTGTTTTCTCGTTTTGCGTGCCTAGCACGGTTAACCGTCTTTATGTTTTCAAAAATGAGTTTGGTCTCATACGACCCGAAAATAGTTGTTACTTATATTTTAATTAAAGTGGTGAAATTAGAGCTCGGTTTAGACACCCGGTTTGGCCGCGGGGCCCGTTTCCGTCTTTAGTATACCGGAAACTGCTAAATCGGGTAAAATTACCCAAATCATCCGAATTACTTTCGGATGATTTATTTTTACTTGATTAACTTAGTTTCATGAAAATAATCCATTTTTAGGGTTTTTATACACCAGTCAGCTCGCTTAGGCGAACTTTGCCGGTTTACGCGTTTTAAGCTTTAAAAGTTTGTTTTTATATTCTGTTTAGCACAAATAATTATCCGTTTAGTCTCGGATCTTGAAATTTTGCACAAATCAGATTTTGACAGTAAGGAATTTTATAAAAATATTTCCAGAATTAATTTTTATATTTAACATTTATTTATCTATTTTTAAACGTCATTTAAACACCAAATATGTCGAAAATACCAAAAGACCTTAGAAAAATCCCAAATTTTTCTGGGATGACTCCTGCCATCCATATAGTTCCCAGTAATTTTTACAGAACCAAAAACTCATTTTTCATGCCATTTTCACCAAAACCGAGCTAGAAAACCCTAGAACTCGTTTTACCGAAAAGCCTACTTAGACTTCTCCAATGGATCTGAAATTTTGTGTGTGACTTTTATATGTTATAAAAAGCTTATCTAAATTTTTCCAGAATTTTTCATGATGTTTAGCTATTTTTCACCATTTTTAGCCAAAACCAAGCATTAAATTCACCAAATATTCATCCTTTATCCAAAAATTACCAAAATTTCACAGATCTCATATTTTCACGTGTAGATCATCTCTGTGAAATTTCGTGACTCAACTCTAAGTCTACCACAATCTGTCCAAATCTTACAAATCATACGAAAAAACCGAACTACCTTGTGTTTCTAGCTTTAGATCGCAAAGATCTTGCTTTCTAGCCTTTGCTAGCAACTAGATACAACACCTACAAGCACAACAACACCACACCAAGCAAGTTATACCCACAATCAAGCCATTTCTTTCATGGTTTCGGTTAAGACATCAAAACAAAGATTTTAACCGTAAAAATTCGTTTTTGACTCTTTTAAATCCTTTCTTGGACCAAGATCCCTTGTATAACTTGTATACATCACTTGATCATGCAAGAATCGGTTTCATCTCGGGTTTTCACCCATTTTTCACTTGAAACTTCATTCTCTTGCAAACAACTTAAGATCATGGAATCAAAACTATGAATCAACTATTATAACCATGTTTTTACCTTATGATTCTTGTTAAAAATCAAGGATTTGGATGAATGTTGAAGAGTGTTGAGAGGTGTGACAACTGCCCTATCCGACCCGACCCAGGTACCCGTTTTCGAATCCGTTTCTTTTTATGATTTAAAATTTGATTATTAATCTTTGTAAATTTAACATTTAAAATAAATAATATATATAGTTTTATATTACTTACTAATAATAATTTCTTTTTCGCCGTCCCGCCTCTTTCTCTCTTGTCGCCGTCCCGCCCCTTTGCTTAACCCTTAAGCCTGAAACCCCCTTTCTCTTAACTCTTTGCTTGTCCTTTGGTTCTTCCCGCCTAAGGATGTCTGCGCAGCTCCACGCGCCAGACTCCTTACAAGGAAGCCTGCGTGAAGACCAGCTGTTCCAGCGATACGCGAGGCGAACTGTTCCCACAGCGCGCTAAGAATGGTAGTTCTTCCCGCGGCGCGCGAAGGATTATAGTTCTTCCCGCGGCGCGCTAAGAATTGTAGTTCTTCCCGCGACGCGCTAAGGATTATAGTTCTTCCCGCGGCGCGCTAAGGATTGTAGTTCTTCCCGCGACGCGCTAAGGATTGTAGTTCTTCCCGCGACGCGCTAAGGATGGTTCTCTGTCTGCCTTCGCCCTCGCGCGCGCTCGAGTCTTCTCGCGCTAGACCTTAAGTCTTTTCTTCAGTTTTAGTCAGCCTGTATGCTTTTGAAATATCTTATCTTTTGTTTGAGCACTGTAGGTCAGTTCCGACATCTGTCCGAAGAGCCACTTTCGGCGAAGCATGCGCACCAATCCTATTGGTTGACAGAAAAAGTGACTGACATAATCTTTTGAAATCTTCTTTTGCATGTCTTGAACAGTTCTTTATCTGACACCTCCCATGCTTTGACCTGTAACCTGTCAGCTTTTCCCCATCCCCTGCAGCTGCCGGCATATCTTTTAATATCTTTTGCTTTTGTTTTCTTGTGCTTTTTAATATCTTTTGCTTGATTTGATAAGATCTTTTCCCCTTTTCAAGGGATTGTGTTCCCTTGGGTTTTCCTATAAATTAAACTATTTTCTTGTCTTTTTATCACTTCACACACAACACTCCTCAAATCTCTCTCCCTTTGCTCTCTGCCCTAGTTCCTCAGCAGTTCCAACCCCTCTCTTTGCCTCCGTCTTCTCTTCTGTTCTGCCCAGAATCTCGGTAATTATAAATATATATATTTAGTTTTAATTTGTTTAACTAACAAAAATCGATACTTACTGCATATATTCAAGTCGTAAAAATCATTCGTTAAACCAATAACTTCTTATTTATAGGTTAACTTTCGCTTGTTTAAAAGTTGGTTCTTGCATTATCTTTCATCGCACCTTTTACAAGTGAGTAATCTCGTACTTAATCCCCTTTTATTTTTAACGTTTTGGGATGTTCATGTGTTCGTACAACTTGAGTCTTAAACTTGTTTATGAAACTTATGTGCGCAAAACCCCATGTGTTATGGACGTTTACTTGGCTGTTTATTTGTATGTGTGAATCATTAACCGCTTTGTTCGGCCTATTCCGAAGTTTTCATGGATCCATTAGATGAACACGGGAGACCTATCGTTTACGGTTTTCTTGTTTTGTTTACACATGCACGTATGGTTATTCGTTTTTGTGCTCAATTGGGAGCACGGATTGAACTATGAGCTATGATCTATTTAGGCTTGATCACAATCTGATTACACCCTATGTTAAACCCCAGTTATGCACATGTTGCGCGCAGTGTTTGTTATTATTTATTTATATCTATTAAACTTGATTTCTCACCGACACGCAAGTGTTGACGTTTTATTTTAACACATGTTCAGGTTTGCTGTAGCCGCTTTTGGGAATCTCAAGGACACGTAGGATGTTTTCTTTTTTTCTTTGGACCTAGATTAAAATGTAACAAGACAAATTATGTTATTTGAATATTTTGAGTTATGTTATGATTTATGTTACTTTACGATTTGTGTTCTGCGCGTGCGCAATGAAAATGTATTTATTAAATATTGACACCCAAATAGTGTTACGAGTAATGAAACAATACGTGGCGCCCCGATGTATAATCCGCCATCGGTCGGGGTGTTACAGATTGGTATCAGAGCTCCGTGACTTTAGGATAGGTGGTTAGACGTAACGACCTAGGATACCTAAGAGTCCCTTCTCGCGCATGAGAAATATCTCATGTTTGCGCGCTAATTGTTAATTACTCGATATTTATAAAATATGCTGGCGCATACGCAGCACTTGATTTCGTGTTTTATTCGCGATCTTTTGATTTTTATTAAATTTCAATTTATTTCTTTACTTACATATTCGATTGTTGTGGGGATTGAAAATCCGAGAAGTCATGGTGGTACATGAATAGTTGATTTTCAATTACCATTAACTTTATGTTTTAAATTGAAGATTTGAAAAGTCATGGTGATACATGAATTGTCAATCTCCAATACCCATTAACTTTATGTTTTAAAATTGAAGATTTGAAAAGTCATGGTGATACATGAATTGTCAATCTCCAATATTCATTTACTCGATATTTTAAATTGAGAATTCGGAAAGTCATGGTGATGCATGAATTGTCGATTTTCAATTCGAATTCATTACCTGTATTAAGTTTGCATTTAGACTCATATTTTACTTCAAAATTTGATAGCATTTAACTCCGCGAAACAAGCTTTACGACGATATACTTTGCGCTAAAACGATTTTCCATACCAAGATATTAACAAAAACTAAAACTTTTATAGAATGCCTCCGCTATCAGCTCGTTATCAGAGGAGAGAGGCCGCGCGCAGACGTAGGCAGCAACGTTCCCGGGAAATGGCCGCCGCAATAGCCCAAGCCTTAAACCAAAATAATACCAACCCCTCTGGACACAATATTAAATCCTTTAATGCGGGTAACCCTCAGAAATTCACAGGGCTTGAAGGAGCCACCGTAATGCTCCAATGGCTCGAGAAAATTGAGAACACCTTCCTCCATACCCAATGCCCTCCAGACCGACGAACCTTATGCGCCTCAAGTGTCCTAGAATCAAGGGCGCTTACTTGGTGGAACGGAGTAGCTCACGCGCGTGGCGCAGAGGCTGCTTCTAGCATGCTCTGGGAGGAATTCAAGGAACTTGTGACTAGAGAATTCTGCCCTCCCAACGAAGTAAAGCGCCTTGAGGAGGAATTTTGGAACTTGAAGCAGTACAGTGGCGAAGCGCGCGAGTACGCTACGCGCTTCCACGAACTAAGTTTGCTTGTCCCACACCTAGTTACCCCTTCCCGCCGAGCCATCGAGAAGTTTCTTGGGGGTCTCCCCATGGAAATTCAAGATTCTGTATGGGCCAGGAACCCAGCAACCCTCTCTGACGCCATCGAGTTGGCCGCTGTGCTCAGCGACAACCATGTCAGGGCAGGAACCCTGTTCCTGCGGGGAGCCGAGAAGACCAAACTCACCAAGACTGTCCCAGAACCAGCAGAAACCAAGCCAGAACCCTCAAACCGTAACAACCTCAAGCGTAAGCGTAAACCCAATCATCAAGCCTATGCGCTTACCAACCCGCTCGTTGTCCAGCAACCCGCCTACCAACCTCTAGCATACGCTCTTAGCCCACTGTCAACCTACCCCACACCCCCTGTAGTCCATAACTATGCCTTAACCAATCCCGCACTCCCTGCCCCGTTAACTAAGAAACCTTACACAGGAAACCAACCCTTTTGCCCAACCTGTAGACTTCACCATCCAACTCAAGTCCCGTGTCGACAATGCAACCGATGTGGCCGTACTGGTCACACTGCTGAGAACTGTAGAGTCCTTCCCGCCAACCCAATCGCGCAAACAACACCAACTTACCCGCTAAACCCACAACCAACATACCCTAATCCACGACCCATGTCGTGCTATAACTGCGGTGACCCCAGTCATTTCCGGAACGCGTGCCCGAGACTGCAAGTACAAATTACGCAAGCTAATCCGGTTAACCAAATTTCAAACCAAGTGACGGGCGGACGAGCTTTTAATATAACCGCGCACCAAGCGCAAGCGAATAATGACGTGGTTAATGGTACATTTTTACTTAACGGACAATATGCATTTATACTTTTTGATACTGGCGCCGATAGAAGTTTTATTTCTCGCGCATTTGAACAAAAACTTGCGCGACCGCGAGTAAACTTAAACGAAAACTTTTCAGTTGAATTGGCTAATGGTGAAACTATTTTAATAAACTCCGTGATCAAAGATTGCACGCTTAACCTTAATGAACATGATTTTCTAATCGACCTCATTCCCATGCCTCTTGGAAGTTTTGATGTGATTATTGGAATGGACTGGCTCTCGCAAAATCGCGCTGAAGTAATCTGCGCCAAGAAGTTGATTCGCATTCCTCGGGAAAATGGTCAAGATCTTCATATCTACGGCGAGAAACCATCTAACGGTCTTAAACTTATGTCATGCTCTGAAGCCCGAAGACTTTTGCGGAAGAAATGTGTCGCGTTCTTAGCTCATGTGGTCAAACCCGATGAAGGAAAGAAGAAACTTTCTGAAATCCCCATCGTGCGTGACTTTCCTGAAGTCTTCCCCGATGATCTTTCTGGTTTACCTCCCGCTCGGGAAGTCGAGTTTCGGGTTGATCTTGTCCCTGGTGCATCCCCCGTAGCCAAATCTCCTTATCGACTTGCACCCGCTGAAATGCAAGAATTAGCAAGTCAACTTCAAGAGTTGACCGGTAAAGGATTCATTCGCCCTAGCTCTTCGCCTTGGGGTGCTCCGGTGTTGTTCGTTAAAAAGAAAGACGGTTCGTTTCGCATGTGTATCGATTACCGCGAGCTGAACAAGCTCACCATTAAGAACCGGTATCCTTTACCGCGTATTGACGACCTCTTTGATCAACTCCAAGGTGCCTCTTGTTTCTCCAAAATCGATCTCCGCTCTGGCTATCACCAGTTGCGTATCCGCGAAGAGGATATTCCCAAGACTGCTTTTCGAACCCGCTACGGTCATTTTGAATTCTTGGTCATGCCCTTCGGTTTAACCAACGAACCCGCTGTCTTCATGGATCTAATGAACCGGGTGTGTAGATCTTTCTTAGACCGATTCGTGATCGTGTTTATCGATGACGTTCTGGTATATTCCAAAACCAAGGCCGAGCATGAACAACATCTTCAGTTGGTGTTGCAAAAGCTTCGAACCGAACAACTCTATGCCAAACTCTCCAAGTGTGAGTTTTGGTCGGATGAAGTACAGTTTCTTGGTCATGTTGTAAACAAGATGGGTATTCATGTCGACCCATCCAAAATTGAAGCAATCAAGAACTGGATTGCACCGTCCACTCCTACCGAAATCCGTTCCTTTTTGGGCTTAGCTGGTTACTACCGGCGATTCATTGCGAACTTCTCAAAAATCGCCTTGCCTTTAACAGCATTAACGCACAAAGGCAAACCGTATATTTGGGGCTCGAAGCAAGAAGAAGCCTTTCAAACGCTCAAGCAATTGTTGTGCGAAGCTCCTGTTCTAGCGTTACCTGAGGGTACTGACGATTTTGTCGTTTATTGTGATGCCTCCAACCAAGGTCTCGGTTGTGTACTTATGCAACGAGGCAAGGTTATCGCTTACGCGTCAAGGCAACTCAAAATTCATGAAAAGAATTATACGACTCACGACCTCGAACTTGGTGCAGTTGTATTTGCCTTAAAAATCTGGAGACACTACCTCTATGGGACTAAGTGCATCATTTACACAGACCATAAAAGCCTTCAGCACATTTTTGATCAAAAGGAACTTAACATGAGACAACGCCGATGGAACGAACTCATCAGCGATTACGATTGTGAGATCCGATATCACCCTGGAAAGGCTAATGTGGTAGCCGATGCGCTCAGCCGCAAACCCAGTCAACTCAACTGTATCTTGCCGCGCACGCAGCTTCATTTCGCGCCGATCCAAAACGATCTTGAATCGCGCATTCGCGACGCGCAGCGCGCATCGATCAGCAAGGGCAACCTACGCGCCGAGTTAGCGTGTGGTGCAGAAGCGCATCTAGTCCCTAACCTGAATGGAATTCTCTGTTATCTCAATTGCATCTGGATCCCCAGTAATGAGAATCTTCGCTCTGTCATACTGAGTGAAGCGCACAAATCTCGGTATTCCGTTCATCCTGGTGCTGACAAAATGTACAAAGATTTGCGCCTTTCTTATTGGTGGCCTGGTATGAAAAAGGATATTGCTGTGTTCGTAGCTAAATGCCTAACTTGTTCTAAGGTAAAAGCTGAACATCAACGCCCATCTGGTTTGCTCGAACAACCTGAAATTCCTACGTGGAAATGGGAAAGTATAGCAATGGACTTTATCACCAAGTTACCCTTGACCGCAAGCAAACATGATAGCATTTGGGTAATAGTGGATCGATTGACCAAGTCTGCCCACTTTCTGCCCATTCGTGAAACCTACCGTATTGAACAACTAGCACATCTATATGTCAAAGAAATTGTCTGCCGTCATGGTACTCCCTTGAGCATCATATCCGATCGCGATGGCCGTTTTATATCTCGCTTTTGGAAATCTCTCCAAACTGCGTTAGGAACTCGTTTGGACATGAATACTGCATATCATCCTCAGACTGACGGACAGTCTGAGCGAACCATCCAAACCCTTGAGGATATGCTTCGATCTTGTGTTCTTGATTTTGGAGGTAATTGGGATTCACACCTACCTCTGATCGAGTTCTCTTATAATAACAGCTATCATTCCAGCATCGGTATGGCCCCATTTGAAGCACTTTACGGTCAAAAGTGCCGCTCGCCGATTTGTTGGAACGAAGTGGGTGAAGTTCAAATCACAGGACCCGAACTAGTTCAAGAGACAACCGATAAAATCGCCAAGATCCGTGACCATCTGCTGACTGCCAGAAGCCAACAGAAGAGTTACGCAGATCGCAGGCGGAAGCCTCTCGAATTTCTAGTTGGTGATCTTGTTCTCCTCAAAGTGTCGCCCTGGAAGGGTGTTGTCCGCTTTGGGAAGAAAGGTAAGCTTGCACCTCGTTATGTTGGTCCGTTCAAGATTCTTGCGAGGGTGGGAAAAGTTGCCTACAAACTGGACCTGCCGCCCGCGCTCAGCAATATGCATCCAACTTTCCATGTATCCAATCTCAAGAAATGTTTAGCTGACGAGAACCTCCACATACCACTTGATGAAGTTCAAGTTGATGAGTCTATGCATTTTGTTAAGAAGCCTGTTGAGATTATGGATCGCGAGGTAAAGCAAACCAAGCGCAGTCGCATCCCTATTGTCAAAGTTCGTTGGCAGTCCAAGCGCGGAGCCGAGTTTACTTGGGAAAGGGAAGATCAGATGAAGATCAAGTACCCCACCTTTTCTCTGCGCATCCTACTTCGAGATAAATTTCGGGACGAAATTTCTTAAAGTAGGGGAGACTGTGACAACTGCCCTATCCGACCCGACCCAGGTACCCATTTTCGAATCCGTTTCTTTTTATGATTTAAAATTTGATTATTAATCTTTGTAAATTTAACATTTAAAATAAATAATATATATAGTTTTATATTACTTACTAATAATAATTTCTTTTTCGCCGTCCCGCCTCTTTCTCTCTTGTCGCCGTCCCGCCCCTTTGCTTAACCCTTAAGCCTGAAACCCCCTTTCTCTTAACTCTTTGCTTGTCCTTTGGTTCTTCCCGCCTAAGGATGTCTGCGCAGCTCCACGCGCCAGACTCCTTACAAGGAAGCCTGCGTGAAGACCAGCTGTTCCAGCGATACGCGAGGCGAACTGTTCCTGCAGCGCGCTAAGAATGGTAGTTCTTCCCGCGGCGCGCGAAGGATTATAGTTCTTCCCGCGGCGCGCTAAGAATTGTAGTTCTTCCCGCGACGCGCTAAGGATTATAGTTCTTCCCGCGGCACGCTAAGGATTGTAGTTCTTCCCGCGACGCGCTAAGGATTGTAGTTCTTCCCGCGACGCGCTAAGGATGGTTCTCTGTCTGCCTTCGCCCTCGCGCGCGCTCGAGTCTTCTCGCGCTAGACCTTAAGTCTTTTCTTCAGTTTTAGTCAGCCTGTATGCTTTTGAAATATCTTATCTTTTGTTTGAGCACTGTAGGTCAGTTCCGACATCTGTCCGAAGAGCCACTTTCGGCGCAGCATGCGCACCAATCCTATTGGTTGACAGAAAAAGTGACTGACATAATCTTTTGAAATCTTCTTTTGCATGTCTTGAACAGTGCTTTATCTGACACCTCCCATGCTTTGACCTGTAACCTGTCAGCTTTTCCCCATCCCCTGCAGCTGCCGGCATATCTTTTAATATCTTTTGCTTTTGTTTTCTTGTGCTTTTTAATATCTTTTGCTTGATTTGATAAGATCTTTTCCCCTTTTCAAGGGATTGTGTTCCCTTGGGTTTTCCTATAAATTAAACTATTTTCTTGTCTTTTTATCACTTCACACACAACACTCCTCAAATCTCTCTCCCTTTGCTCTCTGCCCTAGTTCCTCAGCAGTTCCAACCCCTCTCTTTGCCTCCGTCTTCTCTTCTGTTCTGCCCAGAATCTCGGTAATTATAAATATATATATTTAGTTTTAATTTGTTTAACTAACAAAAATCGATACTTACTGCATATATTCAAGTCATAAAAATCAATCGTTAAACCAATAACTTCTTATTTATAGGTTAACTTTCGCTTGTTTAAAAGTTGGTTCTTGCATTATCTTTCATCGCACCTTTTACAAGTGAGTAATCTCGTACTTAATCCCCTTTTATTTTTAACGTTTTGGGATGTTCATGTGTTCGTACAACTTGAGTCTTAAACTTGTTTATGAAACTTATGTGCGCAAAACCCCATTTGTTATGGACGTTTACTTGGCTGTTTATTTGTATGTGTGAATCATTAACCGCTTTGTTCGGCCTATTCCGAAGTTTTCATGGATCCATTAGATGAACACGGGAGACCTATCGTTTACGGTTTTCTTGTTTTGTTTACACATGCACGTATGGTTATTCGTTTTTGTGCTCAATTGGGAGCACGGATTGAACTATGAGCTATGATCTATTTAGGCTTGATCACAATCTGATTACACCCTATGTTAAACCCCAGTTATGCACATGTTGCGCGCAGTGTTTGTTATTATTTATTTATATCTATTAAACTTGATTTCTCACCGACACGCAAGTGTTGACGTTTTATTTTAACACATGTTCAGGTTTGCTGTAGCCGCTTTTGGGAATCTCAAGGACACGTAGGATGTTTTCTTTTTTTCTTTGGACCTAGATTAAAATGTAACAAGACAAATTATGTTATTTGAATATTTTGAGTTATGTTATGATTTATGTTACTTTACGATTTGTGTTTTGCGCGTGCGCAATGAAAATGTATTTATTAAATATTGACACCCAAATAGTGTTACGAGTAATGAAACAATACGTGGCGCCCCGATGTATAATCCGCCATCGGTCGGGGTGTTACAAGAGGTTTGTGGAGTTGGGGTGTTAGAAAAAGGAAAATGAAATGTGTGTGTGTGTACTAATGGACCGATCGGTCCATGTAAGGTGTGGGGTGGGGCCCACATCTTCAACCTTAGCCACACATTCGGATTGTGTAATCCGGATAATGTTGTGGATAATCTGGTTCAGTTCGTTTTTCGGTTAAACGTTTAATTCCGCTCAAAACGAGGCCAAAACGGTCGTTTTTCGGCTTAAAATTTAAATTTATATAAAACCGATTTAAAAACTTTAAAAACTTAAACCATGACATTTATTAACTTAACACATCATATTGTCGGTAATTGTGCATCTTTTTCGGCTTGATCGATCGTCTCTTGCTTGGTTTGATGTTAAAGGTTTCGTTTATCGTACCGACGTACTAATAAATCGAAATCCTTTTTCTGTGCTTTAATTCACTTATCCCGAAGCTTTAATACTTCGTACACATCACTAAACATTATATATTTCGTCTATAATGTAATCCCCGATTCGTTCGGGTTTCAATAACCGTTCATCGATTAATCGTAATTTCAATACGACTAGCTGTATATTCGAGTATAATTCGTACTGTGAATCTTATATACTCGTATAAACACATTATAATTCATATATTCAGTATTGAATAACACGTAAATAGTATATTCCGGCTAGGGTATACCTGAATTTGCCGGAATCGTTACACCAAATTTGGTGCTCATCAGCTTCGGGTACAAGAAATCGTATACGGGTTCGGGTTTGGGTCCTGGATAACCAGTTTCATGATGGGTTATAATAAAGTTACAAAATGGACATTGGAGTTTGAAAGTGGTACAAAGGAAGATAAAAGTTTAAATTTTCGGGCTAAAAATGCCAAAACCTAAAAGTTATAATTATAAGTAATTAGTAAAAACCAATTAGTTCGATAAACGCAAGTTATATTTATTTAATAAAACTAACCCAAACATTGAACCGAATCGGATAAAATATAAGTTTGAAAATCCGATTTGTTACACTACCCTTCTTGAGTTTTCTTAACATTTCATTCTTTTGTTACTCATTTAAGCAATATTACAATTTGACAAGAAACTTTAGCTTATAATTTGAAGTGAACAAAGTCACTTACCTTTCTTTGCTAACTAGAACTCCCGTGCACTCCATTAGCTTGTTTGACTCGTTTTATCCAAGCCTCCACCTAGCTTGACAAGATCAAACTTTGTCCAATTTCCACAAGATTGTTGGGTTAGTCATTATATAACATGACCACAAAATCCTATGGACTCATACATACCAATTTATTAAAACACTAGTTCTTTGGTCAGTTTCACTTTTAAAAGTCAATCTGCTCATAGGTATGTATATTTTCCTATCATTACATACAATAGTGTAAATACTCATACAAACCATTTGCAAGTCCTTTAGACACTTTAAGTATGTCACATTAAGTTTTATTAGTTCTCTACAATCAATGCATCATGCCTAATGCAAGTATATGCAATCTTATGTGTTTACTCGATTACTAATATCTTTATTAATGTGCAGCGATTTCATATATCGCTGCTGTAATCAGCCATTTTGACCCATGTAACATCCGAACTGGTTCAACATGTTCAAAGATGGATCGTAGGGAACTCAAATACCTTTTCAAGAATATAAAGAAAACCCTCTAACTATTTTTCTATGATTTTATATGATTTTTACAAAATCAGGACAGAAGCATAAATATTCCTAGTCAGCATGTTTTATATCCTGACTAGTCACTTTGGTCTACTGTTTTGGACAACTTCCGATCCTATTTAGACTTCCATGATCAAATATGAATTGAAATAGACACATAGACCTTTCCAACGATATAAGGCCCGTCCTCTAACTCTTAACGACGAGTGAGATACGCGCTCTGCAAAGTAACTATTTAAATCTGTCAAAAGTGACGGATTTCATATTATATTGCACAATTCAAGTTTCATGCGAGTATTCCATCAAACACTTGGTGTGCGGTCAATAACCTAGATTTAAACATAAGTGTTCTAAACATAAATCACCTTGTTCCTCATCCAAATTCTATTATCCAACATCAACAAGTTTAAAACACACAATTTCATTTAGTCTAGCAATAATTTTAACATTTAAAGCTAGACTAATCATAATTCATACAAGTTATATGTGGTGATTCTAACACATATACATGCTCAATTTCATGTTATTCAACATAACTAGTTTTTACCAATCTTAAGGTTATTCACAATTGAAGATATTTGAACATACCTTATGTTCACCAAGTTGAGATGAGCACAACCTTGCTCACATGCACGGTTTTATCATCCAATTTTCCTTTCAATTTGAAGAATTTGAAGAACAAGGGTTTCTCCCCTCTTGTTCTTCTCCCTGCTGATCGATACACACACACACACCACCAAGTGTGTGTTTTAATTTATTTTATGTTTTAATGTTTATACTTTCCAACTTGACAACTTCAACCCCTCATGATTAATAAGTTATTTAGTTTAAGACTTTTTGAAATATATAAATATTTCACCATTATTAACTTAAGTACTAACTAGGTTGAATATTATCCTAGTTACATTTCGTGTTTCATACTCGACTCGATTAATATAATATTTTGGGGTGTTACAGATTTACATGCGATGAGTGGAAAGTCGAAGTGTTCAATAAGTACGGAACGGTAAAAATGTGGGACGAGGACAAGTTGTGGCAAATACTCAAGTCGTGCTCGAAATGGATCGAGTTAGTTACACCACACATTGATCGTGGCTCAATGAAAAAGCGTACGAAAACTTCGTGTGGTGCACATGTCTCATCTAGTAGCTCGGATGCTCGTGTAGGGATTGACCTAAACGTGTTCGGGCAAGAAGATCAAGCACAAGTCCTACGTCGACCACTCAGAAGGGTCTAGGAAATAGATCAACTACAACTACCGAGGTCGATCTGGCATTTGTCGAAGATGTACACAAAATATTGACAAGTATTAAGGCGGCGGCCGGGGTGAAGTTTTAAAAGATAGATTTAGGTTAGACTTTCTTACCAAGGACTTTAGCAACCTCGAACCCATTCGTCGATCGGTATTTGAAGAAGAACAAGCACTCGTTCTTTAGGAAATCAAAGCAGATCAAGAAAGTAGGGGAAGAGCTGGAGGCGACGGAGATCGGGAATAAATTTGTATTTTTATTCTTAAATTTCTATTTTATTATGTTATTAGGATGCTTAATGTTTTTTATTATATAAATTAGATTTTTAGTTATATTATTATGTTATATGAAAAAACAAAAAAAAAATATAATTCGCTGAAGCCACCGCTCGCCTGGACCACAACAAGCTCAGGCGGCTTCAGCAATGCCTTCAGCGAGTGTCCAGTCAACATTATATGACACAATATTATTGGATGAATTCGGAGCTCAACTCCAGTGACAACACACGGTCTTAAACATATAAATTAATGCCTATGTAGCAGTTAAATACATAAAAAAGTAAGGTTTCTACTGCTAGGTAGGATGCCTCTTGTTACACAAACTTTTATCTACCTCCTTTTAATATGTGTGGCTACTTCAACACGGTAAATGGTAGTGTGGACTGTGGAGAAGAAAACCATAAGATTTTCTTGCTTATAAGTATAGAGTAATTTAAGTACATCAAAGTATATGATATGCCTTAGACTGTCTCCAATAGTGAGAACTTGCTCATTAGTCCTCTTTGTGCTGAAGCCATGGCCCACCACTCCTTTTCACAATCGCAATCTCTCCCATCTACGTGTGCGTCCTTAGCTACGTGTTGGATAACGTTTCTTTAATCCAAATTATCACGTCACTACAAGAAATTAGGGTGTTTGCCCACACATAATTTACCTACACATGTAAATGTGTAGGTAAATACCTACACATATTTGTATATGTGTGGGTAATTGTTAATAATATCTTTTTATAATAACTAACACTTATTATGTGTTGGTAATGCATTTTAGCCACACTTGGTATTAGTGGGAAAATTTCCCACCAGAATTTACAATCAATGAAGAATTAAATTACCCACACATATGGAAAATCTTCATTATGTGTGGGTAAATTATCTACACATATGTTAAAAATTAACATATGTGCGGGTATTTGTTTATCAACACATAATATTTATAAATAAATGTGTAGATAAATTAAGTACATAAGTTTTTATTTTTAATTTTTTAAAATGGCATGAAAAAAATGCCTACACATATTTAAAATTGTATAATATGTGTAGATATTTGATACAAATTAAATAAGTAAACACACTTTTATTTTATTTTTTGAAATGACGTGTGGAAAAATAAATGCCTACATATATTTATAAATGTACAATATGCAGGTATTCAATGTATATAAATTAATTAAATGAATAATTATGTTATATTTTTTTTAAGAAAAAAATATGTGCAAAATAAATATGTACGGTAAATATTTAAAAATGTACAATATATGTAACATCTGATACACAAGTTATAAGGTAAGTGACTATTAAAAGCTAATTTATTAGGTCATTATTGGTCAATTATGGTTAGTTACGGTTATTACTAGCTAATTATGATAAATGATGGTCAATTGGGTCATTGATTGTCTATTAAGATCCCTTGCGGTCAAGTGGTTCGAGTTATGGTCAATTAGAGCAATGAGGCCGATTTAGGTAATATTGTCTAATAAATCTTTTATGGGGTTATTGGTCAATTACGGTTAGTTAGTGTTATAATTGGTTAAGTATGATAAATGATGGTCGATCAATTGGGGTTATTGATGGTCAAGTAAGATCACTATTGGTCAAGTGGTTCGAGTTATGGTCATTTATGGTCAAGTAGTATGGGTTAGCGCAAACCTGAATTAACTAACGCGAACGAATTAACCAAACCAAACAATAACAAAAGGTTTAGTTTTTTTAATTTTTGATAGTCATATTTTTTGGTTCAATCTCGATTAACTATATATTTACAGCCGAAAATAATTGAACCGAACCAATAAACTAAACCGATTTATATAACTGAACCAAGTAACTTCATGGCCGAATAGGAATATTTAACTTTTTAGGCCAACTTGAGAGACCATTTATATTTGACTTGTAAGTTTTTTAACCTAAAAATCCTTAGCCGTCACTCATTTCATCCATTCGGACGCAGTTCGCATGGTATAACTAGGTTAGGTGTTTTTCTAGTTAAAATCATAAGCTTCAGTGTAGCGAAATTGTATTTTGCTATACGAATCACGTTCAGCGGTCGATTTTGCAATACATTCATCCTCGGCAGTTCTTCACATGTTTTGATTTTACCTTTTCTTTGAATTCTGCATTTTAGTTACCAATATTAAAACGAAGGATGATATTGAAAAGCACGAATCAATTTTGTCTTGATTTTGAAAACGAATTATAGAGGTTTGGCTTTACATTGAAATTTGTCATGCTTTTCTTTCTCACGCATCTGAATGATGTAATTCCGATTGATTTTTTTAATATATATTTCTATTTTTTAATTGATTGACGAAAGCCCAAATTTAATTAGAAAGCACAAGTTTATTGATGTATACATGAATCTGACTCAGTTTTCATTCTTAAGTTTTGTGAAATTTTCATTCGCTCGTCTTTCTGATTATTTATTCTTGTAAAATAAATTTGTAGAATTTCTTTGATTGGTGAAACTCGAGTTCAAGGAGTGCATCTGAAGTTTGGGATCATTTTTGTAAGTTTTAGACTAGAGTCCAACAGGAAAAAGGTTATGGTGCATAAACTTGCATACATGACATGTTATATTAACATGTAATTTTTTCACCAATAGGTTGTAGATATCTTCCATTATTGTTGTTGCTTTGTTTGGACGCTAATGATCTTATTTTGCAATTGATTTTACAAGTTATGTATTTTGTTGAACTTGCTATGTATTATGTTAAACTTATTTTGTATTCGGTTTAATACATTATGTGTTTATGTTCAACTTAGTTTGTGTTTGATCAAGCACGTTATGTATATTTTGTATTTGGTGAAACTTGTTATGAACTTATTTTGTAATGCAGTTGAAATGCCTATATTACTTTATAATGCGATTGAAATGTCTTTATTAAATTCTCTTATAAAATCGAGTCAAATTGAGCTGAGATCAAGCTTAACTTTTCAGTTTCTTTTCAAAACTGAGCTGAATTGAGCTAGCTTGATTTATACCGATCTTTCAACATACGACATCAACACCTACACATCAACTACCTTTACCCACACATAATATTACATTTACCCACACCTAAAGTTATATTTACCCACACATAATTTGTGACACGTGTCACCGACACTTTGTAGGGACATGCCATGTCATTGTTATAGTCCACGCCATCTTCCACATCAGTTGCCACGTTGGCTGCCACGTCAGCTTCCACCTCCACAAATCATTATACTTGTAACCACGTATATTTATTAGTTTTAGCCACACATAAATGTGTGGGTACAATATGATATATGCCTACATGTGATTAATGTGTTGGCAATGATCTATATCAACAGGTCCGAGACAACACTTAATTTTTGTTTAGGTAAAGACAACTACAAACACATAATACGCTTTTATCAACACATACTATGTGAGGATAATGACCCAAATTTCTTGTAGTGCGTCATGTCATAACAGATCGCGGACGTGTGGCTGCGTTGTAGACAATACTCTTATTGATTATTTCATTGTCCCCCTAATATATTTTACTTGTCTTCATAGATAAATCAACTTGAATTCGAATCAAATCTTGAATGTAAGTCGTATTTGTATCGACTTCAAATCCAACTTCATATTTTCAAAATTTGAATTACTCAAATAGATTAATTCAAATATTTGAAATTTTGATTGATTGAACACCCTAATAAAATGACATTTGATTTTGAAACCAACAAAGTTACTATATTTTGGGCATGTTTGTGATTGAGCTTTAAAACAGTCTATTGACTTATTGTTGTTTTCAAAAAAAAAAAACATTTTGAAAAGTCATGATATAATTTAACTCTTTCAAAGAGCTAAAATAAAAAATGGTTTTTGTGTTTACCAAACATTTTAACTTATTGGTTTTTTGAAAAAACCAGAAAGTCAATAAGTTGTTTAAAAACTCAATTCCAGGTAACGCTTTATCTAAATCGATATAAATATAATTAATGTTTTAAGTTTAAGTTGGTAACTAAGTGAGTGGATTCATCCACAATTTCATGAGTAAGACTATGAGAGTGCCTTAACGGGTGTGTTGTTTTGTAATTCCACTCTGCTTTAACTAGTTATTCGTTAATGAAAATACTTATTTATGTTTTTCCTATGTGAAATTGTTTCTAGTTATGTAACAATACTTAAAAAAACTGTTAATATGAGAGGATAACTTGAATTATCTTTGGGAGCATGGTCCATACTTCGCACACTTTAAAGCTCAACACCATGCACGAGAGAGTGTTCTTGTTGTGCGGGTTATCATAAAGAAATACAAATTGCATTCTAACATATTATACACTAGATGTTATGTAGTGGCACTGGCCAATGCTCCTTTCTCCTGGTGTGTCGTGATTAAGTGAATACAATTCAAAGACTTTAGTCGAAAGAGAAGGGGTGGGTGGTGAAAAAGAAATACGATTTCTAAGACCTAATCTATTTATTTTATTGTTAGAAAGATTGCTTAAACATTAAATAAAAGAGGCTAAGTATCATTAAATTTGATATATAAGTACTAAGACGAATTTGATTCCTCTTTAACTTTATTAATATATTCATAATTATTAACTTTATTTCAGTAATTCATCGATATCCACCACATGCGTTACAAGTATATGATATCCATCATATATCAAACTAAATTCTTTGGAAAAAAATATACAACTTTATATAATGAAAGATAATGTTACTCGATTTTATGTACGCCAGTTTGGTCACATGGATTGTATCAACTATCAAGACCGTTGTTCAGAATTCACATTTTTTATTTAATTTTAACGTCTTTTTGCTATGTTATGTACCTTCCTAACTATCACTCTAACATGGATCTATACCTACTAGTCTAGATCATATAACGATATTATTATTAATCTCACAAGCACACATAAATAGAAAAACAGGACATACCCCTTTAAAATCGTGTGTGGTGGATGGAGCCCATATATAACATCCTGGAAAATTTCATATTTATTTTGGGCTAAAAATGTCAATTTTGAAAGTCGAAGGACCCAGAATATTTTTATGATATGGTAAAGAAGCTAAATAATGAGATATATATATATATATAGGGATGAGCATTTTTTCCTGAATACTCGTACCCGTACCTGTTTAGTACTCGTACTTGTACCCGTACATGTCTATTTGGTACGAGTATGGGTACCTAGATTTACTGATTATAGGTACGAATACTTTCGGGTACAAGTACGGGTATTACGGGTATTGGTACCCGTTTAGAATATGTAGGGGCTTTTATTAGGTTTCCATCATTCATAACTTAACTTTCATGCGAGATTTTCAAAACATAATATATATTAGTTGAATAACTTCATTCTCAGTCTATATGTGTGTGTTCATATATTGTGTATTCGTATATTTTTATTTCATGTATGTGTAATTGTGTATATCATTAAATAACATGTATTAATTTTTATCTCTTGTTTTTCTATAGAAATTAAGGAAACAATAAACAAAGAAAAAGAAAAGAGAATGGATTTTATATTATGGTTGAGTTGTTTCATTTTTAGTTTTGGTATTATGTTTTGGTTGCAGTATTATGGTTCTCGTTATGGTATTACCATTTTGGTATTATAGATAAATGATTGTCGGTATCGTACCGTTATGGTACTTACCTTCTCTTTTTTAAAGTCATCTCCTTAAAAAATGGAAGCAAGACCAAGACGTGACAAGTTATCAAAGTCAATGGACTAAAATAAAAATTCTGAAATATGAGACACTTCACGTTATGCGAATGAACCAAAAAGAAGTGCTTTGCACTACACGAAATGATCGCGAAGTACTGTGCCAGGAAACGACACATGACAACATGTCATAGGACACATGGTGACACGTGACAAGCCTAGTAGATGACACATTAGACCTATAGGTCTACTTAACGCGACACGAGCGAATGTTTCGCGATACGTGAAGGACAAAAGATAACAATGGCGGTTAAGTGGTCCTTCGCGCTACGCGAACGGACATGATGAAAGCCCTTCACGCGACGTGAATGAGCACAAATTTTACTTTAAATAGGCATCCACACTTCAAAACACACACTTAACGTCGATACACGTGCAAGGAGTTGAAGTTTCATTCGTTTGTTTTTTCGAATACCCACTGACAAGTAGACATGCTGCCCACGTCTGTTGGAAGTAATTTCGGACTTCAAGTCACAAGTCTGTGAACTTGTAGGACCAATATTGACAAGTAGGTCATAGTGGTTATGTTTCCTAATTGTATTGTAATTATAATAGGTAATGTATTGGCTAGCAAGTTATGTTAGTCTATAAAAACCGATGTATGGTTTGACATTATAGATTGTGGGTGTGAGATGCAACCGAGTTAGGGTTCATCTGGAGACACACACGATATGTGAATATTGATTTTTTTTCTTTTGTGATTAAAATAACAGAAGTGGGATCCCAAAAGTCAACAGGGCTTCTGTTGGTTTGTTTTCTTGCATAGCACCAAGGAGTTCGAATAACAAGAAAAAAAGGCATTAATTGGTTTGTTTTTTATTCTTGGGTGAGTTATATTTATTAAACAAGTTGGTTTAATCACCTTTGTGAGATATTTTATTTTGGGTTGAACAAGTGGGTTTAATTCAGAATTCGTATTTTATTAGGGTTGGACAATTGGGTTCAATTCAGAGTTTGTTTTATACGGGTTGAACGGGTTATGTTTTAACTAAGGATTTGAAAGATGTGCTCGTGTTTTGATTCGGGAACAAAAGAAGATCAAGGAATATTGTTGTTCGCTCGATTAGATGACCGGAGTCGTAGCCAAAGGAGTGGTTATGCGTTTTCATACGACCGAGCGAATGGTCGGGGACAGGGTCACAGAGATAGTCGAGTTTGGGGGAGCCGAAGAACACATCTATGGATCAAGAAAAGTTCCGGGGAGATCAAGGCCAAGATGGTTGTGAAAACCGAGAAGGTCAAGATCGTGGGTCAAATCAAACATGGCAAAAGAGACATGCTTGTAGTTGAAGAACCACCTATTTCGAGTCAGAAATTAGGGGGTGATTGTTGGAAGTAATTTCGGACTTCAAGTCACAAGTCGGTAAACTTGAAGGACCAATATTGACAAGTAGGTCATAGTGGTTATGTTTCCTAATTGTATTGTAATTATAATAGGTAATGTATTGGCTAGCAAGTTAGGTTAGTCTATAAAAACCGATGTATGGTTTGACATTATAGATTGTGGGTGTGAGATGCAACCGAGTTAGGTTTCATCTAGAGACACACACCAGATGTAACCGAGTTAGGGTTCATCTAGATGCAATCGAGTTAGGGTTCATCAAGAGTCAAACCGAGTTAGGGTTTGAGAGTCTGTAATCAGTTTTTAGAGTTATATTTTCTGATTAATATAAATGCGAGTTATTCGTTTAGTTTGTGTGTTGATTATCGATCTGGGACTTGAACGTCAAGGCTAGACATTTCATATAAACTAGCCATACAAGTTAGGGATTCTGCCCGATTATTCTTTTATATATGGCTTACATCCTAGTCGGGGGTATGGTCTATACCATGATCAATTAATAAGTGAAATATAGTTTTCATAAGACGAGGGTATAGATAAAATATAATTTATTTTTTATTATAAGGATTTTATAATGTTTCTTAAGAAAGAAGAAACTTAGTATGTACGTTTCTTCATGAAGAAGAAACGTAGTTTATGAAGAAACGTAGTGTCACACCCTCAAAATCCACTAACAGAGTTTTACCGTTAGAGGGTGTGAACTAACAGGATCGGAATCATCAGTTATAATCAAACCATAAAAACGTTTAAATGAAAATAAGTGCGGAAGCGTAAAACCATAGAACAATGTTACGTCACGCAGGACGATTTAAAAACCAAGGATAACAGTTAAAACAAGTTTGCATAGTTAAAAGTTTATCACACAATGCATGTTCCTAAACCGCGCGCCCGCCTCGGCTACCTGAGAATAACATACTAAAAGTGTCAACACAAGGTTGGTGAGTTCACAAGTTATATAAAATTAATCGTTTAGCGTTTGCGTTCAGCGTTTTACGTTAAGCGTTTTGCGTAACCTCGTTACGGCGTTTTGCGTTAAGCGTTTTGCGTAACCACGTTACGGCGTTTTGCGTTACCAGATAGTGTTATGTCAAATTATATATCGATAGGTAGCTAATCTATAAAACAAGTATTACTAAGTGTTCGACACCGAAGCTGACTCGTTTAGTAAGTGCCTTGTCACCAGGTCCTCCAGACCATGGTACGTGTTAGCCAAAATTACACCCGCTCGACCTCCAGTCGAGTTTAGCGTTGGGTGGGGTTTGTCAAACCCAGTAGTACAACTCAACAGTGACTCGCTATTCTAAATATTAATCGGTTCGATGTGTAGGACTTCAAATGTTTCGTTTGCCACTTAGCCTTTACAAGTGATATATAATTTATAACAAAATCTTAAATGCGTTGTGGAGTATGTTATCTCCCCCAAGTGAAAAACGTTTGAAAACAGTTTAAAGAGGGGAAAGTGAAACTCACTGTTTGCGAAGAATTTCCCAAAATAAATCACCAAGATGCGCGTCACTGAAAAACTCTCTCTAACGTTCTAAAACAACAAAGAGATTTTTCTAAGTGTCGGAATATTATCGAGTCTCTAGACCCGGCACATAATACCTATGCACATAACATGTTTCGTGTTTCGTTTGTGAATCGTGTGTGACTTTCACAAGTGTTTTTGTTACACATCACATGTGTAAGCAATCATATACGTGTCATGTATTCATAACGTACATTACTAGCAATTATTCCCCGTAAGGGCATTTTGGTCAACAAATAACAATTAACTAGCCATTATTCCCCATAAGGGCAATTTGGTCAAATCATGGCAATCAATTAGCAACTATTCCCCGCAAGGGTATTTTGGTCAAAACATAACAATTATATAACAAATATCATATTTCATGCATTTTTACACAACTCAGCAGCTAGTTTCACCGAGACAGAAATCCTACTAGAAAGATTGTACTATTTCACCGATCATAGCATCTCAATTAATTTACCAAAACTCATCACAGAAGCACATATGTCTTAGGTTTCCAGAACATATTTTATTACATTTTTATTCCTCATAGTTTTCTCACAATCATCAAATCATTACATCAAACTCATAACAGTCAGATTCATGCACAACAGAATGTTATTTGCAATTCCCTTTAAACGAAAAATCCAATTAATGCAAGACCACTTGGGTTTGGTTCCTAACTCAATGAGTCAACTCCAGAAGTGGAACCAACCCAATTGGTCTCGTAGTTCATGAGATATAACATTTACAACATAACCTAACAGCAGGTCTAACAGCTCAGCTTTGCACAACGTTTTTGTAAAATCATAAAAGTAAACTTCTACTTGTCCAAAAATTACAAACTTATACTTTATAGAAACTAGACTCAACCTAGTTTACTGCAGTACCCACAATCTCAACCAATTTTCACGTTTACACTTCTTTACGGTCACTTAAACATCGTATACACATTCTGTCCAGAATCTGTTTACATCCAAACTCAACATAATAACAATCTATGAACTATCATGCATCCATATAACCCTCTAGACCCATAAACACCATCCATGCACATCAATTTCACATTACATACAAGATTAGGGTTTGTGTTTGAACTCAAATCAAAGACACAACAATCACCATACAACAAGATTCAATCTAGTTATCAAATCATCATCCAAATAACAAAAATCATGTTAGCTATGTATACACTCAAAATCGGCAGCCTAGGGTTTGTTATTAACCCAACAAACATCAAAATCAATCAACAAGAATGTAAAGGATGATCAATTATACCTTCCTAGCACCTAGTTCTTGGATTAAACGCTTGATTTCTTGATGTATGTGTGTGTGGAAGTGGACGGCAGCAAGGATGAAGTGGGAGGGGGGGCCGATCGGGTTGGGAATAATAATAATAATAATAGTTAGGGTTTTATTTTTTTAAGGTTATATTTATAGACACACAAGTTACACTCAAGTCCCTCTACTTTCAAGTGTTGTTTTTCTAATTTAACTAACTTAGTTCTTGTTTCTTGTTTAGCATTACACACAATATAATCAAGTAACACATATGTTAACACATAATTATCACATAATTATTATGTTGATGTTTTTTGTTTATTTATCAATCGTTTGCGTCAACTCGTTTGAGTTTCGGTGCAAATCCCGAAAGACTACACACGTAGTAAGTGTTAAGCGTCATTTAAACTCTAGTTTAAATGTAATGAAGTGTGCGTTAGAGATTTTATGATCTTAAGTTTGAATTGACGAAGTTGAGTTAACGGAGTTAACCTGAAATTGACGATTGTCACATCATTCCCATGTTAAAGAATTTTCGTCCCGAAAATTTGAGTCAAGTCGTGATGAGAGTCTGAAAGAGTAAAAAAAAAAAATTTCAGTTTGTCATATCATCCCCTAGTAGAAAGAAATTTCGTCCCGAAATTTAATTCATACCTCCGGCGATGTCTGACGGTTTGCTGGGTTTCGCGGTTTTCTGTGTTTGGTTAGCCCTTCAAACAGGTGAGGATACTTTTTCATCATTTGATCCTCGCGTTCCCACGTGAACTCCGGTCCACGTCTCGAGTTCCAACGAACCTTAACGATGGGAATTTTGCTGTGTTTGAGCGTTTTGGTTTCCCAATCCAAAACCTCGACTGGTTCCTCAATGAAACGTAACTGTTCATCAACTTGTAGTTCCTCCAAAGGGACTACTTGGGTTTCATCAGATAGGCATTTCTTCAAATTTGATACGTGGAATACATCGTGTACGCCACTGAGTTCTGTTGGTAGGTCCAGTCGATACGCCACCGGACCAATGCGCTCAGTTATCCGGTAAGGACCAACATATCGTGGGTTGAGTTTTTTTCGCTTACCAAAGCGAACCACACCTTTCCAAGGTGAGACTTTGAGTAACACTCGATCGTTCACTAGAAATTCGAGAGGTTTTCGGCGCTTGTCGGCGTAACTCTTTTGGCGATCTCGTGCTGCTGCCATGCGATTTCGGATTTGAACAATCTTTTCGGAAGTTTCGAGTACCAGTTCCGGACCAGTGATTTGGCTGTCACCCACCTCTGCCCAGCAGAGTGGTGATCGACACTTCCGTCCGTACAGCGCTTCAAACGGCGCTGCTTTAATACTTGCGTGGTAGCTGTTATTATACGAAAACTCTACCAAAGGTAAGGGAGGTTCCCAACTTTTTCCGAAATCCAACACGCATGCAGGCAACATGTCCTCCAGGGTCTGAATAGTTCGTTCACTTTGCCCATCCGTCTGAGGATGGTATGCTGTGCTCATATCAAGACGGGTGTCTAGTGCGCTTTGCAGCGACTTCCAAAAGTGCGAAGTGAAACGAGAATCTCGATCGGAAATGATCGAGACAGGCACTCCGTGTCTAGACACCACTTCTTTCGTGTAAACGCGAGTTAGTCTTTCCATTTTGTCCGATTCCTTAATCGCTAAGAAGTGTGCAGACTTAGTCAATCGGTCTACGATCACCCAGATGGTATCGCATCCCGTCGGTGTCTTAGGTAAACCCGTGATAAAATCCATTGAGATGTGTTCCCATTTCCACATTGGGAGTTCCGGTTGTTGCAGTAGACCAGATGGTTTCTGGTATTCTATCTTGACTCTGGCACAAGTCAAGCATTTGCTCACGTAGGTGGCAATGTCGGCTTTCATGTTCGGCCACCAGTAAAGTGCCTTTAAATCATGGTACAATTTATCTGAGCCAGGGTGGATAGAATATCGGGACTTGTGAGCTTCGTCCATCACTAGAGTTCTCAACTCTCCGTATCGTGGAACCCAAATCCGGTTCTCAAAATATCGGACCCCGTCCGATCTGGTCTCAAGTTGCTTGTTCATGCCCCGCATGAGTTCCCATGGAAGATTATCATCTTTCAAAGCTTCAAGTTGCGCATCGCGAATCTGATCGGGTAAGCTGGCATGAATCGTGAGTTGCAATGCTCTCACCCGTCTGGGTTTATCTGTTTCTTTTCTGATGAGGGCGTCGGTCACTACATTGGCCTTGCCAGGGTGGTACTTGATGGCACAATCGTAATCTTTGAGCAGCTCGACCCAACGGCGCTGTCGCATGTTCAGCTCCTTCTGATCGTAGATATGTTGGAGACTCTTGCGGTTGGTGTAAATGATAAACTTGGTACCGTACAAGTAATGCCTCCATATCTTAAGAGCAAACACCACAGCTCCGAGTTCCAAATCATGGGTCGTGTAGTTCTTCTCATGAACCCGTAGTTGTCGAGAGGCGTAGGCTATTACCTTCTCGAGTTGCATCAGCACACAACCGAGACCTTGTATAGATGCGTCACAGTGTACCTCAAAATTTTCCGTTCCCTCGGGGAGGGCTAGAATAGGGGCGCTACAAAGTTTGGTTTTCAACAGTTGAAAAGCGGATTCTTGCGCGTCACCCCAATTGTACTTAGTGCCCTTGTGAGTCAAAGCGGTGAGGGGTTGAGCAATCCTTGAAAATCCCTCGATGAAACGCCGGTAGTAGCCGGCCAGTCCTAGGAATTGTCGCACCTCAGTCGGAGTCTTAGGTGCTTCCCAGTTTTTGATGGCCTCTACCTTACCGGGATCGACATGGATACCATTCTCGTTGATCACATGTCATAAAAAGTGAACCTCGCGAAGCCAAAATTCACATTTCGAGAGTTTAGCATACAGTTGTTCCTTCTTCAATAGTTCCAGAATTACCCTTAAGTGCTCTTCGTGGTCAGTCTCGTTCTTGGAGTAGACGAGAATATCATCGATGAAAACAATCACAAACTTGTCGAGGTACGCCTTGCATACTCGATTCATGAGATCCATAAATACGGCTGGTGCGTTGGTTAGGCCAAAAGGCATAACCGAAAACTCGTAGTGACCATACCGTGTTCTGAAGGCCGTCTTTGAGATATCTTCTTCGCGCACTCTCAGCTGGTGGTAACCAGATCGTAGATCGATCTTCGAGTAGTAACTCGATCCTTGAAGCTGGTCAAACAAATCATCAATTCGGGGTAAAGGATAACGGTTCTTGACCGTCACCTTGTTCAACTCCCGGTAGTCGATACACATGCGGAAAGTCCCGTCCTTCTTTCGGACAAACAAGACAGGGGCTCCCCACGGCGATGAGCTAGGTTTGATAAAGCCCTTATCCAACAAATCTTGCAACTGAGTGGACAACTCCTGAAGTTCCGCCGGTGCGAGCCGATACGGGGCTCGTGCTATGGGTGCTGCACCGGGTGTCAACTCGATTTGAAATTCGACTTGACGAATAGGAGGGAGTCCGGGCAAATCCTCCGGGAAAACTTCCGGGAAGTCTCGCACAACCGGTATATCTTCAATTCGTTTCTCCTCCGCGGGTTTCTCAACAATCTGTGCCAAAATTGCCGGATGACCCTTTCGTAGATACTTATGCGCCTTCATAAGGGTAATGACGCTGGTGGTCATGCCGCTTCTCTCGCCTCGGACCGAAATGATCTCGCCGGAAGGGGTGGTAATATGGACTATCTTATCGTGGCATATAATCTCCGCTCGGTTCTCGGATAACCAGTCCATGCCGACAACGACATCGAAACTACTAAGCGTAAAAGGAATAAGGTCGATATCAAAGTTATGACCTGACAATTTTAACTTACATCCCGCAAGTACATGAGTCGTTACTATAGTCTTACCGTCAGCTAATTCAACAGGAAACTTAGCATCCAACGGAATTGGAGTTACGTCTAAGAGTTGACTAAAGGATTTCGACACAAAACTCCTATCAGCTCCAGTGTCAAACAATACAGAAGCAAAACAATCGTTTACAGGGAACTTACCAGTCACCACGTGCGGATCATTGCGGGCTTGACCTGACCCAATCACAAAAGCTCTTCCCTTGCCATTGCTTCCACCATTACTGCCACTTCCATTACCCCCGTTGTTGTCGTTCTGTTTCAGCTTGGGACAATCTTTCCTGAAATGACCTTCCTGCCCACACTCAAAACATCCTTTCGTCGTCATAGGTGGCTTAGGAGCACCCTTTGCCGCAAGGTCTCCTCTACATTCTTTCGCTTGGTGACCCATCTTTCCGCATCTTTGACACTTGACGCGGTCACACTGGCCAACATGATGATAGTTGCACCTATTGCACATTGGATATCTCCCAGCATATCCGCTCGAAACCTTCCCGCTACCGTTGTTGTTGTTGTTGTGACTCTGATTGTTAAAGCTCCGAGTGAATTCGGGCTTACGGTAGTGTTGTTGCGGTGGGAGGTTCGAGGATGAAGATTTGGTGTTGTCAAACTTCCTCTTCCCGCTGTTCGGGTTGCTGTTGCTGTGGTTGTCATTACTCTGGTTGTCACGGGCTTTAACGGTCGAACCCCTAGATGGTAACGCACCTTGGGTCACACCCTTATCCGTCAGTTTGTGAGCTAAACGGATCGCTTGTTGAATCGCGGCTGGTCTGGAAGACGTTACCATGCCCTGAATCTGCGGTCCTAACCCATCAAGGTACATTTCAATCCTCTTACTCGGCGGATCCACCATCCGCGGACACATCACAGCCAACTCGTGAGAACGGGTGGTGTAGGCTTCAATTTCCGAGCCCACCATCTTCAGTGACCAAAATTCTGACTCCAACTTTGAAATCTCCTCTCTCGGACAGTACTCCTCTCGCATCATGTTCTTGAACTCCTCCCAATTCATCGCGTTAGCCAGTTCCAACCCAAGGATCTGGACGTTTGAATTCCACCAAGTGAGGGCGGAATCATCAAGTGTCCCAGCAGCGAATTTGACCCTACTGGCAGGGGGACAATTACACATCTCAAAGGCCGACTCGGCCTTCTCAGCCCAACGCAGGAAGCCTATAGCTCCCTCAGTCGGTTCTTCTTCGGGTTCCTCCTCGGGATCTTCTTCGGGATCTTCCTCAGGCTCCTCTTCGGGGTCTTCTTCAGGTTCCACTTCAGGCTCTGCCCCAGGCTCGGCCTCAGGCTCTGCCTCAGGTTCGGCTGCGTTCTGAGCAAGTTGCATTTGTAAGACATCGCAACGCTCTAGAGCTATCTCGGTTCGGGTCCTTGCTTCTTGGAGTGCTCTTTCAAGTCTATCGTCTCAGCTTGCATCTTCATCATAACCTTCATCTGTTGATCGCTAGTCTCTTGCATTTCTTTCATTGCCGCTGCCATGCGGGCAATCTCCTCCTTAGTCTCGGTTCCGTCTTTTAACAGTCCGGAAACGTTCGCTCTCGTATAGCGCATGTAACCCACGTCACGCTCCAAGCATGAAACAACAGCTGCGAGAACTCACTCTACAGGTTCGGTTATGGGTGGTAGGGTGAGGTAACGGGGGAACTTGTTCGAGATAGACCATACGTCTGATCATGTTAGGGTACCAATCCCAGCTAACGTCGTTTTCGAAAATGCCTCCGGATAGGCGGTACCTCTTCGGTGCGGGAGCTTCGAGTTCCGGGACTACTCGGGGTGGTGAGGCGGTAGGTAACTGCGGTTCCTTCCCGTGAGCATGCGTCATCGAATCGGATGATGATGAGGGTGGCGTCGACATTCCTACAGGTAAGCCGTGTATGCGCGCGCGTATGAGTGAAAGAGGTAAAGAGATAAGATTACAAGACTACACAAACCTATGCAGTGCGTATTATTATAACTAATGGGTCGTCGCGGTTATAGTCTAGTATGCATGCAGCTTCTAGTTCGCTATAACCAATGGCTCTGATACCAATCTGTCACACCCTCAAAATCCACTAACAGAGTTTTACCGTCAGAGGGTGTGAACTAACAGGATCGGAATCATCAGTTATAATCAAACCATAAAAACGTTTAAATGAAAATAAGTGTGGAAGCGTAAAACCTTAGAACAATGTTACGTCACGCAGGACGATTTAAAAACCAAGGATAACAGTTAAAACAAGTTTGCATAGTTAAAAGTTTATCACACAATGCATGTTCCTAAACCGCGCGCCCGCCTCGGCTACCTGAGAATAACATACTAAAAGTGTCAACACAAGGTTGGTGAGTTCACAAGTTATATAAAATTAATCGTTTAGCGTTTACGTTCAGCGTTTTACGTTAAGCGTTTTGCGTAACCTCGTTACGGCGTTTTGCGTTAAGCGTTTTGCGTAACCACGTTACGGCGTTTTGCGTTACCAGATAGTGTTATGTCAAATTATATATCGATAGGTAGCTAATCTATAAAACAAGTATTACTAAGTGTTCGACACCGAAGCTGACTCGTTTAGTAAGTGCCTTGTCACCAGGTCCTCCAGACCATGGTACGTGTTAGCCAAAATTACACCCGCTCGACCTCCAGTCGAGTTTAGCGTTGGGTGGGGTTTGTCAAACCCAGTAGTAATACTCAACAGTGACTCGCTATTCTAAATATTAACCGGTTCGATGTGTAGGACTTCAAATGTTTCGTTTGCTACTTAGCCTTTACAAGTGATATATAATTTATAACAAAATCTTAAATGCGTTGTGGAGTATGTTATCTCCCCCAAGTGAAAAACGTTTGAAAACAGTTTAAAGAGGGGAAAGTGAAACTCACTGTTTGCGAAGAATTTCCCAAAATAAATCACCAAGATGCGCGTCACCGAAAAACTCTCTCTAACGTTCTTAAACAACAAAGAGATTTTTCTAAGTGTCGGAATATTATCGAGTCTCTAGACCCGGCACATAATACCTATGTACATAACATGTTTCGTGTTTCGTTTGTGAATCGTGTGTGACTTTCAGAAGTGTTTTTGTGACACATCACATGTGTAAGCAATCATATACGTGTCATGTATTCATAACGTACATTACTAGCAATTATTCCCCGTAAGGGCATTTTGGTCAACAAATAACAATTAACTAGCCATTATTCCTCATAAGGGCAATTTGGTCAAATCATGGCAATCAATTAGCAACTATTCCCCGCAAGGGTATTTTGGTCAAAACATAACAATTATATAACAAATATCATATTTCATGCATTTTTACACAACTCAGCAGCTAGTTTCACCGAGACAGAAATCCTACTAGAAAGATTGTACTATTTCACCGATCATAGCATCTCAATTAATTTACCAAAAATCATCACAGAAGCACATATGTCTTAGGTTTCCAGAACATATTTTATTACATTTTTATTCCTCATAGTTTTCTCACAATCATCAAATCATTACAGCAAACTCATAACAGTCAGATTCATGCACAACAGAATGTTATTTGCAATTCCCGTTAAACGAAAAATCCAATAAATGCAAGACCACTTGGGTTTGGTTCCTAACTCAATGAGGCAACTTCCAGAAGTGGAGCCAACCCAATTGGTCTCGTAGTTCATGAGATATAACATTTACAACATAACCTAACAGCAGGTCTAACAGCTCAGCTTTGCACAACGTTTTTGTAAAATCATAAAAGTAAACTTCTACTTGTCCAAAAATTACAAACTTATACTTTATAGAAACTAGACTCAACCTAGTTTACTGCAGTACCCACAATCTCAACCAATTTTCACGTTTACACTTCTTTACGGTCACTTAAACATCGTATACACATTCTGTCCAGAATCTGTTTACTTCCAAACTCAACATAATAACAATCTATGAACTATCATGCATCCATATAACCCTCTAGACCCATAAACACCATCCATGCACATCAATTTCACATTACATACAAGATTAGGGTTTGTGTTTGAACTCAAATCAAAGACACAACAATCACCATACAACAAGATTCAATCTAGTTATCAAATCATCATCCAAATAACAACAATCATGTTAGCTATGTATACACTCAAAATCGGCAGCCTAGGGTTTGTTATTAACCCAACAAACATCAAAATCAATCAACAAGAATGTAAAGGATGATCAATTATACCTTCCTAGCACCTAGTTCTTGGATTAAACGCTTGATTTCTTGATGTATGTGTGTGTGGAAGTGGACGGCAGCAAGGATGAAGTGGGAGGGGGGGGGGGGGCGATCGGGTTGGGAATAATAATAATAATAGTTAGGGTTTTATTTTTTTAAGGTTATATTTATAGACACACTAGTTACACTCAAGTCCCTCTACTTTCAAGTGTTGTTTTTCTAACTTAACTAACTTAGTTCTTGTTTCTTGTTTAGCATTACACACAATATAATCAAGTAACACATATGTTAACACATAATTATCACATAATTATTATGTTGACGTTTTTCGTTTATTTATCAATCGTTTGCGTCAACTCGTTTGCGTTTCGGTGCAAATCCCGAAAGACTACACACGTAGTAAGTGTTAAGCGTCATTTAAACCCTAGTTTAAATGTAATGAAGTGTGCGTTAGAGATTTTATGATCTTAAGTTTCAATTGACGGAGTTGAGTTAACGGAGTTAACCTGAAATTGACGATTGTCACACGTAGTATCTAAATGACTAAAGGTCCAAGTATTTTGTAAAAAGAAATGATTATCAGGGTAATGATTATGCAAATAGACTAAAGGTCTAAAGCTAGATCGTTGATCTAGTATTTCTAAAATGTTATTCTCGTACTATAGGTACGAGTTAACAAGAAGCATATATCAGTGAGGCACACCGATTATAACAAAGGTGAATACGTCCAAACTCTTTACAACTTTACAAATAGTGTCTTTGATTATTTACATAGGATTACGTATCCCTAGAAACATTATAAACAAAGGTAATCGATGGCCCTCATGCTATTGTATACGTTTGTTTGGATCCTAACATATGTGGTTAGACGGTGGGCACACCGCACCACGCTTGATAATGCCTCCGCTACGAAGGGCCGGACCTAAGTAATGTCCGAGTGGGGATTGTCTTGTGTATATTGGTAGTAGCTAAGTAATATTGTCTTGTCTGGTGTCTTGTGGGTATTGTCTTATGTATATTGGTAGTAGCTAAGTAATCTTGTCTTGTCTTGTCTGGTGTCTTGTGGGGATTGTCTTGTCTTGTGTATATTGGTAGTAGCTAAATAATCTTGTCTTGTTTTGTGTGTTGTGGGGATTGTCTTGTGTATATTGGTAGTAGCTAAGTAATCTCGAACGATGCGGTGTTTGCTGAACAGTTTTGAGTTGAGCTGGAGTTTGTAATTGTTATTCAGATTTCAGAACTTGATTTTTTCTAAGCCACGTTGGGCCAGACCTAAGTTATATCTTGAGTAACAAAATTTTTTGTGTCAACGTGTTCACCAGCATGTGTTGATGACGTATTTTATAAAACAGGTAATCAATATTCGATGTGATGATGGATAGCCGTTAGACGATCAGATGGCTCAGTCGCAGTTTTATTATTAAAACAATGTAAATTATGGTTTTTCTTCTTCAAACACTTTTGTAACAACTAACGGGTGTTTAATCCCCGTCTTTTTGAATATATTAATAGTTTAATCAAAACTTCCACTTTACAACCTTAAACTTTTATTTACAAAACGAGTACCAACTATTGGTCACACTTATAGGCCCTAAGTTGAGGTGTGACACCCTATGTGGGCGTTTTGCGTCACGTGACGCCATGTCATCATAAAGTCGTTTTGACAAAAAAATTGTGTAGTGGATGGAGCTTCAACTAATCATTACCTCATTATTATATTATTAGTATTATTATTTATCAAAAAAAAAAACAAATAAACAACCCACCAATCATCTTCCACCCATCCCCCCTCCCCTTCTTACGCTGTGTGGGAAGCCCCCACTGTCCAGGGTGCCCATAGCGCCCTGGGGGCGCGGTGTTCCCGACGCTATGGGACGCCTTGGTTGGGGATGGTGTCCCACTACATCTGGTCTAATAGTAACCTACTTGGCCTCAAAATGATCACATGTTAAATTGAGATTGCTCGGGGATGGTGATGATGCTCCTTTCAATCACCTAAACATCAATTCTGTACTGCTATTTAAATTTTATCCTAAACTAGTGTAGTTGGTGACGACCCTTCTTTCAATCGTCCTAAGGCATTTTAATTTTTAATTAAAAACTACTAATACATTAAAACTAAACACAAATAAAAAATCATTAATATAAAAATAAGATTACTAATTTCAAACTAAAAATAACAAGAAAAAAAAACGAAAATATAAATAAAAAAACTACTTGTTCAAATTGAAGCACAATAGATTTAGAGTTATTAGATCTATAAAATCTATGCAAAGTTGGAAATGGGTACTTGAAAATATGTGATGTTAATTAATCATGTTCATGATTGGTGGCTCAAACCCTATACAAATATAAAATAATCGAAACTCATTTAAAGTAAATCCAAGTCCAACCAGATAATCTCATATATTAGGTTAAATTTCCTGTTACAAATTCACAGGAATGACATTGATTTGCCTAGTCGGTAAGAGCAATTGTTTAGCATAAATTAAATTAAGGTTAGACCAAGCTATAGAAAAAAAGATATAAAGAATTAGACAGTACTGGGCCACTAGGCATCTAATCTAGTGATGTCTACACATAACCTCCCTCCACACTCACACACCCTTTTTTTTATGTTTCTGTAGACCTAATTCACAAATTTCCCAAACATTATTAATTGACAAATAAATTTGCATATGGAAACATGTTTGGTACATGTCTCTCTCTATTCTATTCACAAATTACTTGAATATCACTTTATTAACATTCAAAAAGACACAGAGTGTGATTTCTTTGTCTTGAAAAGGGGATCTGGCAGATTTGTTGTTTGTTTTTCATAAACCCAAGAACATCATGTTGGGTTTCTATGGAAAATTAATACTTAGTTAACCATTTAACTAGTCACAATTAAGGCGGAAGCGTGATATTTACAAACTAAACATATCTATCCATATATATATATATATATATATATATTACAAGTTTATATGATATGTGTACATGAACAACCTAGTTTATTCATGTCTTAAGATTACCAATAATCTATTTATTAGAAACCCGAGGCAAGGATCAAGTAATACGGAAAAACTAAACTATCAAAGCTTGTAAAACTTACATTCTTAAACCTTTAAGAGATGTAGTTGATGTTGAAGAAGATGATGATGTTGATGCTAGACTTTCAAAAGGAAAATCCTCAAATAGAATATACCCCGAGCCTCCAACACACACCGAGCTATGTTAGGGAGCTTGAACACGAAAAACCGAGACCCGAACCTCTTCTTTCTTGACTTGGCCGAACCAAAGAAAACAAGAGAGAAAGAGAGTTGTGGTTCTTATTATTTTGTTACTTGAAAGTGTGTTGATCTATATAATAAGATCATGTCTCATCATATCAATGTTAGGTTTTTTAGTCAAGTGAAGATCACTCAACCTTTCACCAAATCCATGACAAAACTTGACCAAATCCTTGGGGTGTGGGGCCCACCCAAAACCGGCCCCAAAATATCCTTTTTTTTTTTTTTTTTTTTAATTTATTTTATACATTATAAAATATATAAACACCCCATCTTTTATAAACCATTTTATAAAAGAACACATAGTTAAATAATCATTCCAATAATAATTATTTGAATAAATAAATTAACCAATTAATTTATTTAACACTTTCAAGTAAATATTCAGAAACCCGATTTTCTGAATGTATCGTGTTCTGTATTTGTTTTATAGATCTTATCTTAACAAATATATAATTGGTGTGTGTCTAACTCGTTATTGGGTATGACCCGACTTGGATCAAACACAACTAGCCACATTAACCTAATTACGTGTCTCGGGCATACGATATTCCAACAATCTCCCACTTGCACGAGACTCATAGGTAGTTAACGCTAATGGTGAATACCGCCTAACAACAGTTCACCATCCCTAGTGTGTTTGACTAAGTGCCATTCAATAACATCATCCCCTTCAAGTCCATACTTGATATGATATAGGTAAGTCTTATCATTACATCCCTTTGTTGCTAGATGTCCTGTCAAATCGAAGAGACACAGATTGATCATTCTCTCATTGATTTAACTTAACAGGCCTTAGACATCTAAACTCTCAACACATAAGAGGAACAAATCCCATCTTGACTGCATACATCCTTGTTGACATCTCGTATGATATCTGAGCTCTTTCTTTTACGTCATCGTGTTACCGAAAAACAAAGAAGAGAGTCAAGTTATCAGACTTGATGAAAAGACCAGATCCAATATGCATCTCAGGTCAAAGGACACAATGATACTCGCCTTTACTCAAGGATTACTTATGATCAGTTGCACTAACTCTATGCAGTGATCCTTGAGAGCGGATCATGTCCAATATTTGTATCCCACAAATATCTATGAACCTTGGTGGCAAACCTATGCCTTATATTCATCACATGAATATCAACCAATCCGGGTTCATAATAGTCTTACCTTCATACTTGTTCCCACAAGCATGATCGACTACGGACGTTTAGAACAACATAAGTCATTCATGGATTAAACATGCAAATATAGAACATAACTCATTTAATAATTAAAACATAATTAATTTTCATGAGATACCCATTACATTCGTTCTTATACAAACACTAAATACAGATTAAATCCACTCACTAGAATACCGAAGTCCTAATGCACAAACATGACCCTCATGCTTTGGCCTATCGAGGAGCTTCGTGAGTGGGTCCGCAATATTTTGATCGGTATGAACTTTATGAATACATATCTTTCTCTTTTCAACTTCATCCCTTATGTAGTTGAATCTGCGCTCAATGTGCCTCGTTTTCTGATGAGCACGAGGCTCCTTAATCTGTGCAATAGCACCCTCATTGTCACAGAATATCTCTAGGGGCTCCTGAATGGTAGAGATAATCCCTAGATCCATGATGAACTTTTTCATCCATGCAGCCTCTTGGGCTGCCATTGAAGCGGCGATGTACTCAGATTCTGTAGTGGATAACGCGACAACATCCTGCTTCGAACTCTTCCAAGAGACAGCGCCTCCATTCAAAATGAAGACATATCCCGACTGTGACCGAGAATCATCTCGGTCAGTTTGGAAACTCGCATCCACGTAACCCTTTACGACGAGTTCCTCCTCACCAGACCCATATATTAAAAACATATCCTTAGTCCTTCTAAGGTATTTTAATATATTCTTGACAGCCATCCAATGACTGTCACCTGGGTTGTGCTGGTATCTACTCGTTATGCTTAAAGCATACGAGACGTCCGGTCTGGTGCACATCATTGCATACATAATAGATCCTATTGCCGAAGCATAAGGAACATGCTTCATCCTATCCTGCTCTTCCTTAGAGCTAGGACTTTGGGATGAGCTCAACACGGTTCCTCTAGGAATAGGTACCAAACCTTTCTTAGAGTTTTCCATCCTGAACCTTTTCAGGATTTTATCAATGTACGCACTTTGATTGAGTCCGATCAATTTCCTTTGTCTATCCCTATAGACCTTTATTCCCAAGATATATGTCGCTTCTCCAAGATCCTTAATTGAGAAACGACTACTTAACCACGCTTTAACGTTTTCCATACTTGGTATATCATTTCCAAATAAAAGTATATCATCGACATACAGAATAAGGAAAATGATTATACTCCCACTAGCCCATTTATACACACACGCCTCATCACCGTTTTGGACGAAACCAAACGCTTTGATTTCTTCATTAAAACGATGATTCCACATCCGTGATGCTTGTTTCAACCCGTAGATTGATTTCTTTAACTTACAAACTTTATCAGGATTAGATGGATCGACAAAACCTTCAGGCTGAACCATATGGACATCTTCCTCAAGATATCCATTTAGAAAAGCGGTCTTGACATCCATTTGCCATATCTCATAATCAAAATGAGCTGCAATGGCAAATAATATCCTAATCGACTTAAGCATCGCGACCGGCGAGAAGGTTTCATCATAATCAATCCCTTGAGTTTGCGTGAAACCTTTTGCTACAAGTCGTGCTTTGTAAGTATCTAAATTTCCATGCATATCGGTCTTCCTTTTGAAGACCCACTTACATCCAACCAGTTTGGAGTTAAGTGGACGATCAACCAATTCCCAAACTTGATTATCGTGCATGGATTGCATCTCGGCGCTCATGGCTTCAAGCCACTTGTCACAATCAGGTTGTGACATAGCATCTTTGTAGGAGATCGGTTCATCCGAATCGACCAAGTAGCAATCATCCACAAGAAATCCATATTTCTTGGGAGGTCGACTAATCCTATTAGATCTGCGAGCAACGTGTGTATGATCAACCATTTGATCATCTTCAACATCCTCATGTTGAAAGCTAGTATCGACCAACTGTGTATCATCCAGTGATTCTTGAACCTCTTCAAGTTCCACTCTCTTTTCACTAGGTCCTTCCATAAGGAACCTAGTTTCTAAGAAGTATCCTTTGCGTGAAACAAACACCTTTTGTTCACTAGGATCATAGAATATATATCCTATATCATCCTTTGGGTATCCTATGAAGATACACCTGATGGATCGAGCCTCAAGCTTATTTGGGGTGTCACGTTTAACATAAACTATGCATCCCCATACCCTTAAATATGAAAAGGATGGAACCTTTCCATGCCACACTTCATAGGGTATTCGATCCACCTTTTTGGTCGGGGCCATATTCAAAATACGAGCCGCTGTGAGTAGCGCATATCCCCAAAATGATGGCGGTAGTGAGCTTCGTGCCATCATTGATCGAACCATGTCCAACAGTGTTCGATTCCTCCTCTCGGATACTCCGTTATGTTGAGGAGTTCCAGGAGGAGTGAGCTGTGAAATAATTCCACAATCTCTAAGATGACTTTGAAAAGCATCACTTAGGTATTCGCCTCCTCTATCGGAGCGGAGTACCTTGATTGTTCGGTCGAGCTGATTTTGTACTTCATTTTGAAATTCTTTGAACATTTCAAAGGCTTCATGTTTGTGTTTCATTAGATAAACATACCCATATCGACTAAAATCGTCGGTAAAGGTAATGAAGTACCTTTCACTATTCCTACTAGTTGGCTTGAAAGGTCCGCATACATCCGTATGTATTATACCTAACAAATCCTTAGCCCTTTCATTTGTACCTTTGAAAGGCTCTTTGGTCATCTTGCCTTGAATACAAGATTCACACTCATCAAACGAACCTAACTCGTTTGTTTTCAAAAGACCTTTCTTTTGGAGAGTATTTATACGATTCTTGTTTATGTGTCCAAGGCGACAATGCCAAATGTAGGAATCACTCAAATCCTTTTTGAGTCTTTTAGTAGAGGTTTGATATAATGAGCTATTTAAGGTATTATCATGAACCAATTCATAAATACCGTTGTTTGGTACAGCTTTAAAATAAAAGATACCATTAGATGATACATGCATTTCTGATCTTACAAATTTAAAATCAAAATTACATTGTCTAAGAAGGTGCACAGAAATAATGTTCCTAGTCAAACTAGGAGCATACAAAACATTTCTCAAAACAACTTCCAAACCACTTGGAAGCGATAAAGTGAAGTCTCCTCTAGCGACCACGTGCACCCTTGCACCGTTGCCCATGAAAAGATTCACTTCGCCCTTCTTTAAGTCTTCATTCTTTTTGAACCCCTGCAACCAATTGCAAATATGAGTTCCACATCCGGTATCCAATACCCATGTGTTAGAAGAAATAAGATTTAGCTCAACATTAATCATAAAGACATTACCCGAGGTATGCGCCGCATTCCTCTTGTCTTTTAGCTCTTTTAGGTAGACCGGGCAATTGCGTTTCCAGTGTCCGGTCTCCCCACAACCAAAACAAGGATCATCCTTATGACCCCTCGGTTCCATAACCTTTTGTTTCTTTGCCATAACCGGTGATTTGCCCTTACCCTTAAGATGCATAGGAGGACCCTTTCTTTTGGCTACTTTAGCCTTAAGATTGGGTTGAGATCGATTCTTGGATCTACCTTCATTGATCGCAAACATGGGTAAAACCCTTTTGCCCATGCTCGCCTCGGCTGTTTTAAGCATTGAGTGAAGTTCTCCAATGGTTTTGTCCCATCCGTTCATGTTATAATTTAACACGAATGTGTCGAACCTTTTCGACAAAGAGTTAAGGATCAAATCCGTTGCTAACTCTTTTGAGATGGGACAATTGAGCTTGGCGAGGCGATCAATGTAACTTTTCATCTTAAGTACATAAGTTGAAACTGGTTGATTATCATCCATTCTACATGCATGCAAGGCTCGAACCGTTTCGAACCTTTCAACCCTCGATTGCTTAAGGAACATTTCCTTAAGTTGAGTAATCATGTCGTACGCATTATGGTTTTCGAAATCCTTTTGGATTTCGGGAACCATAGTCGCCAACATGAGGCATGACACTTGAATGGAATCTTCCGTGAGTTTGACCCAATTCATATATTCGACCTCACTACCCTCTTCCGGTTCTTCGGGGATAGGTGTTTCCAAAACATGATATAATTTTTCTTGTTTTAGAACTATCCTTAAATTTCGGAACCAATCCGAAAAGTTATTGTGGTTAAGACGGTCTTTAGCGAGAATAGATCGGAGAGAGACATTTTGGACGTTAGGGATTATGTTGTCGTCGACGTGTGCGGCCATCTGCAGAATTTTAATTAAGTTCATTTTAGTGTTTTACCTTTTTAATTATTAATACCCTTTTATATATATACCAAATATAATTAATAATTAAAATCTAGAATCCAACGATAAACCCGACTCCGGTTAGGTGACCTTTTTCCCATTGTCGGTTTATCAAGGTAGTTATTCATAACAATTGCAAACCCTTTTGCAACTTCTAGAGTTTATGGGACCGGTTCGAAATCATATTTCGTGTCGGCATGTTTATCCCATCAACACCTATTAGACCCCATGCTTGGGTGACCCTCTTCACATGGTTCTAATTTAAGTCGTCCTACTTGTATCAACTTGTAATATTAACATACAAACGGTTAGGTGACCTTTTTCCCATTTATATGCCAATATTACCTCAACATATTAATTTACTCTACGCGGTTAGGTGACCTTTTTCCCACTAAGAGCTTACTAATATGTTAAGCGTTATACAAAAGGATGGTGTTTAACTTATTATCCTTAATTTTAAAAGGGATTTTTAGTTTTAATAATTCTAGTTGTAAAACTTTAAATCATGTTCTAACATGCATTTAGTAACATGATATTTTGAAACCAATTTCAAAATTCTAATTTATAATAAAGCCATTTTATTATGGGCGTGAGACGGCTAGTTAATAAATCCATTTTATTAAACTATGTGTCACGTAATTACCGATAATTATTAGAACCCGTTTTATGCTTTGTTAATTAATTCTATGTGACGAAGTTGATATCCTAATATCTAACAACCACACAATCAAACAATCAATTAATTAACAAGCATACACAATTATACTAGACACGAGCCACTAAGTTAGACCACACTTGTTAGCCGAAACAAGTGTGTATCTTAGGTCCGATCCTAAGGGACACATGACACATGGATGTTGTAGCTCCCACTCGATCCCGCATCCAAATGCTTCGAGCATCTTCTTCAACCCCGTTGTGATCCATTGGGCTTGAACTTGGGCCTTAGCTTCCATAAGCTTCCATTTGGGCTCAATTGGTGGGCTTAGGTCCTTTTGGGTTTGAATCCCTTTAATGGGTTTGTGAGACCCATTATCACCATGCCCGGCCCAATTAGGCCCAAACTTCCAATTTTGCAATCTTCTTTATTTTACAAAATAAATGTCCTAATACATTTTTCTATAAAATAAAGATAATACAAATAACCTATTTATTACATACCCATATGAATAAATAATTACAAAATTACAAAATTGCCCCTAATTAATTATTACAAACCGAAACTTGAATAATTAATTACAATCACAACATCAACCACAAACAAACATCCACTTGGTCTACGGCTCGGTCTAGTATTTAACAAACATAACCCTTTATGTCTTAGGAACCCGTTCCAAAACCCCTTGACTTTATCGGGCCTAGCCCAACCCATTTGGGCTTGACCCAATAACTAGATTATGGGCTTCGGCCCACATGTGCACAACACATGGGCTTCGGCCCAATTAAAAACCTCATGGGCTCGGCCCATTTAACCAAAAATGGGCTTCGGCCCATATAGCCTTTTCCCTTTTATGTCCGGTTAGCCCAATAACCATATCCAAGTGGGCTTCGGCCCAAATCACCCGATTTGGGCTTCGGCCCATATACTCGGTTTTATTTTTTTTTATTTTTTTTTTTTTTTTTGAACAAAGCCAAAAACAATAACAAGATTAAATACAAAGAAAAATTCATGCATGTTAATTTTTTTTGTATAAAATCTTTCAAGGGGAAAAAATAAAACCGAGAACCCGAAGCTTAGTTTCCCGTATCCCGGCTCTTGATGCCATTTGTTGGGTTTCTATGGAAAATTAATACTTAGTTAACCATTTAACTAGTCACAATTAAGGCGGAAGCGTGATATTTACAAACTAAACATATCTATCCATATATATATATATATATATATATTACAAGTTTATATGATATGTGTACATGAACAACCTAGTTTATTCATGTCTTAAGATTACCAATAATCTATTTATTAGAAACCCGAGGCAAGGATCAAGTAATACGGAAAAACTAAACTATCAAAGCTTGTAAAACTTACATTCTTAAACCTTTAAGAGATGTAGTTGATGTTGAAGAAGATGATGATGTTGATGCTAGACTTTCAAAAGGAAAATCCTCAAATAGAATATACCCCGAGCCTCCAACACACACCGAGCTATGTTAGGGAGCTTGAACACGAAAAACCGAGACCCGAACCTCTTCTTTCTTGACTTGGCCGAACCAAAGAAAACAAGAGAGAAAGAGAGTTGTGGTTCTTATTATTTTGTTACTTGAAAGTGTGTTGATCTATATAATAAGATCATGTCTCATCATATCAATGTTAGGTTTTTTAGTCAAGTGAAGATCACTCAACCTTTCACCAAATCCATGACAAAACTTGACCAAATCCTTGGGGTGTGGGGCCCACCCAAAACCGGCCCCAAAATATCCTTTTTTTTTTTTTTTTTTTTAATTTATTTTATACATTATAAAATATATAAACACCCCATCTTTTATAAACCATTTTATAAAAGAACACATAGTTAAATAATCATTCCAATAATAATTATTTGAATAAATAAATTAACCAATTAATTTATTTAACACTTTCAAGTAAATATTCAGAAACCCGATTTTCTGAATGTATCGTGTTCTGTATTTGTTTTATAGATCTTATCTTAACAAATATATAATTGGTGTGTGTCTAACTCGTTATTGGGTATGACCCGACTTGGATCAAACACAACTAGCCACATTAACCTAATTACGTGTCTCGGGCATACGATATTCCAACACATCATTCCATTCTTTATGGTCAAAATTGCATCACGTTACAGAATGGTTGGAGGGAATGGGCTGTTCTTTCCAGTACTTGGATTTGCGTCCGTTGTTGCTTTTATGTACATGTCTTATCTACGGCATTCTGTAAATTACCAAAACCATGCCACTCTGAGCTTTGTGGGGGCCAACGGGAGTCATTTCCTTGTCGATGGCAAACTCTTTTACGTCAATGGCTGGAATTCGTATTGGTTTATGGACCACGCCGTGCACGATCACACCCGCCCCCGGATCAGATCCATGCTTCAAGCTGCTGCTAAAATGGGTTTAACTGTTTCTAGAACCTGGGCTTTTAATGATGGTGATTACAATGCTCTTCAACTTTCCCCTGGACACTTTGATGAAAGTGTTTTTAAGGTATTTAACCTAATCTCAACACCCAACGTGTGTTGGTTGGATGATGTCATCGCTAGAAAAACCATCATATCTGTTAAATTCCTAACTTTCTTATTTTAGTCATCTTCAGAATCCATTCAAATTGTGCTCTTAATTAATCAACTTTTTTCTGTTTATACAACTTGAAATTAAAACAAACCTCGTACCTTTTTTTGTGAATTTACTAAATTGCCCTTGTATCACGGCAGGCTTTAGATTTTGTGATTGCTGAGGCCCGAGAAGCTGGAATACGGCTGCTACTTAGTTTAGTTAATAACTTGGACGCATACGGTGGCAAAACGCGATATGTGAAATGGGCTTGGAGTGAAGGTGTAGGCTTGAGCTCATCTAATGATTCCTTCTTTTATGATCCATCAATCCGCATTTATTTCAAGAATTATGTCAAGGTACAAATACATCAAATTCCTTTATATTAATGTCTAAAATTATGAAACCAATGTGATTGCTAGTCTAATGTCTAAAATGCCCTTGAGAGCGACATAAAATGGGAATCATGAAGGCCAGTAATGATGCCGTGGGCGAAAAAGGAATATTAGCTTGAAGGTTTTATCCAATTTGGAACATTTTCAATTAATGGATTGGCGGGGCAGATTGGGTAACAGGTCATAGTTCTTTAATGTGTAGGGTTAGCCTGAAACTTTTTTGTTCGTTTTTTAAAGATTTTTATACTTACTTAATGTTATAAATACGATTTACAAATACTGTATTATGAATGTATCTAATTTTGTTAGCTTTTGACCTGTTTCCTAATTCCTTCATCATCATCATCATCATCATCATCATCGTACTCAGTATATCCAACCAATAGCAATGCTATGGTAGGGTCTGAGGAGGGTAAGATGTAGACAGCCTTACCTCTATCCCATAGGGATAGAGAGGCTGCTTCCGGTGAGACCCCCGGCTCGATAGTAGTTTTGCATCAAGCCTTGGACTTAAGGCACATAGCACTCAATCATCGGGACACCGGCTGATCGGTGCATGTGCCCTTGTCTTTCGGCTATCAACGCCACCACATGATGCCTGATTAACCTTCCGCCACTTTTAACGTTATTTTCACGAGATTAGTAAAATAACGTCAAAATTAGTGCAATTTTACTTTTGCCCACCCGAGGGTTCACACATATATACATTATATGCGCGCACCGCAAGCAGGGCGTGTTTCCTAATTCCATGTGTAACTATAATTTTTTTATTTGGCCCGTTTGAAAATTTCCCAGTTTAACCCATTCATAATGAAATGGGTCGAAGTCATCACCTCTAATTCCCTATGCATATGTTCCACTGAATTAAATTGGGTTGTTTTTTTTTTAAATTTAGTCGTTTATATTATAATTTTGAATAATGCAGACTATCTTAACACGGAAGAACACAATCACAGGGATCCAGTACAGAGATGACCCCACCATCTTTGGCTGGGAATTAATAAATGAACCCCGATGCGTAACAGACCCGTCTGGTGACACTTTACAAGTAATAAGTCGATTTCTTGAAATTATTACTATTATAATTATTTTGCAGAAAATGTACCTTTTTAGTGTAAGCTGCATTGATTTTGTTATATTAACTGTTGCGATGAATAAACTACAGGAATGGTTAGAAGAAATGTCAACGTTTATAAAACAAATCGACAATAAACATTTACTGACAGTTGGTCTTGAAGGCTTTTATGGTCCAAAAAGTCCAAAAAGAAAAACGGTTAATCCGGAATTTTGGGCTGCGGATATGGGAGTTGACTTTATTCGCAACTCTGCACCCTCGACCATTGACTTTGCTTCGGTTCATATTTATCCTGACCAATGGTAAGCTTTTTATCATCTTTTCAAGAATTCTACAATCATCTGTGTTGATGTTTGTGAAGAAATTTCAATCTTTCATTTGGATGCCCCATGCAAATGGACACTTTCTCCCAAGCCCTGACAATACGGGTGGGTCGGGTCGGGTCGGCTAATGGGTCGGGATGGGTTTGGGTTAAAACGGGTCGTTTTAACCCAAATCATATCATTTGGGTTCAGGTCACCATGTAGTTGTACTTGTATCATATACCTGTTTTAATTAAAAGAAAAAAGAAAAAGAAATCTCTACTTCAGACAATTGACACTAATCAGGCGAAACTAGGGATGGGATAGGCACCGATACCGAAACCTTAAAATCTTGGTACCGATACTAGTACCGAATATGTTAAATCGGTACGGGTACCGGTATTCGGTGGAAAAGTTCTCAGGGACCCTGGGCAAAACTGAAAGGTTGGGTAATGGGTCAAAACTAGGATTGTGTCAAAACGAATTGTTCTAACAAGAGTATCAATTGGTTTGGGTCACCAAGTTCATGTGTCATTTATAACAGTTTCATTAAAAACAAAAGATATGCACAAATGAGTGAATGAGGACTATGACCTCAAGTTTTTTTTTTAATTAATTATAAAATATTTTTGTAATTTAAGAACATTTTTGTCATAGTTTGTATGATTTTGGTCCATAATAGTTTAAATGACACACGATACATACTAGGTGATCTTCATTAGAGGGGTCAATTCCCGACACAACCTATAACACAACATGAGAATAATAAGGTTTTGGGTTGCCACAACTTTCTTGTTGAATAAAGGCTGTGTTCACAGAATAAGTTGACGTGTCAGTCGGGTTAATCAAACGGGTCCACCAGCCAACTAGTTTAACACATTTATAACTTGTTTACAACCCGTTTGACTCGTTTAGATAAATGGGTTAAAAAGTTTGTGTTTAGTTTACGCTAATTCAAGTTGAGCGCTTATAATTATAGGTCCTTATATATTAATGTATGCCATTACTGAACATCTTTTTATAGGTTCAAAAAGAAAAGTCTTGAGGGAAAACTAAAATTCGTCGCCGATTGGATGCACTCTCACATAGAAGACGGGGAACGTGTGCTAAAAAAACCTGTCATGTTTACAGAGTTCGGTTTATCCGATCTAAACAAAGGTTTTGACCCGTCACAACGTGATGAATTCTATAAAGTTGTGTTCGATGTCATATACGAATCCGCAAAGAACAAAGGGGCGGGGGCGGGGTCGTTTGCGTGGCAGTTTTTGGTTGAAGGAATGGATGAATTTAATGATGATTTCGGGATAGTTCCATGGAAGAGAGCCGAAACATACAAGATAATAACAAGACATACGTGTAGGTTAGCAAAGATTCATGGAGGAGGAGTTATACCAATAACAGGAAATATGAAGGATATTTGTAATGGTAGATGGTGAAAAACAATCTTATATTTTTATGATTTTGATTTTGATCGAAATAAGTGAGATTGCTTTATGGGGTTTGAGGTATAGCATTCACTGTTGTGCGGTTTATATCAAACAAATATAAAGTACATGAGCTATGCCTGTATGTTTAGTTAATACCGGACATTAGTGATAGATGCGTCACTTATATATCAAACTGCAACAATACACATACAGACCCATCGTCAGTTATCGGTTCAGTTATGTCAGTTAACAATTACGGTGGATAATTTGCTCACCCCCTAGTTCTTACTCTAAAAAGAGCATATACATTTTAAATAATCAGAAGGTTGTACCACCAAGATAGTTATTAAGTTGTAGTGAAGTTATTTATTAGGTTTGTAAATCTTAATGCGTCCGGTATCAATGTATTCTAACGTTTATTTATTTACTTTTAGAGCATCAATAATAAGTTGGTTAGATGATGTTAAGGAAGGAAGAAGGATGAACATTTATAGGTGAAAAAACGCTAATGTGAAAGTTAAAGGAGAAAGAGTGCGGTTTTAGAGTTTTTTTTGAGGTTGCTGAGAGTGATAAAATGCCGGACAAGGTTGATAAGGGGCTTATATATGATCGGGCAGTATCATTTGATTTGTTATTATGATGCTCTCATTCATTTTTTGTTCTGACTTATTTATTTGCTTTTATAGCAATTAACTATGTATTTGTTACAGATCAACATTATATATTTTACTTCTTTGGTTATTTTAAATTATGAGTATATTTTATAGTGGATGGACTGAAATTTCTAAGAACGGCCCCATAAACTTTATATCACTATCTTTGAAGTCAGCTGCTCATTTTCTTGTGCAACTTCGAGGAAATTGAGAAAGAAATTCCTGTGCATTTACGCAATTAAAAAAAACTCTTAAAAGTAAGTCGTCTTAAAGTGGTGGTTCATAAAAGAATTCCGTTGCATTTACACAACTTGATGGAAGATATAAAAGTGTTGGGATTCATTTGGATAAAAACTAGAGCAAAAAATGCGTTCCCCGTCTTTTGTTTGTAATAGTCAACAACTTGTTTCTTCTTTTTGGTGTTTGGGCGCGGGCTGTAAGGGCTCATGCTTGATTTGGTGTTGATGTTGGTGTTTATATTGGTGGCTCTAACGCCTTACTAGTATTTTTAATAAAAATTTTGGTTGGTGTTTATATTGAAACCATTCTCTCGGTAGATCTCCTTTTCTTTCCAAGGCTGAACAAACTATTTTTCTTTTCTTTGTTATCAACAAATCAGGTCACTGGATTCTCTAAAAGCGGTGATTCCGGTAGGTTGATCTAACTTTGCACCAGTTGTTTCGATACATCTATATCTTAATTGTGTTTCATCTGTCCTTTTTGTTACCAGCAGATTACAAAGCTCGACGTTTATATTAGGGTTTTGTTTATACGAAATCTGTTGATCACTCAAACCATTGGTGATGAGAGCCTACCTGGTTTACATAAATTAGTTCTCTTTATTTTATCAAACATAAATTCATTGTTCTTCATCTTCATATACTTTTAGGCTCAACCTCTTTTGATGAATCGATAGATCCAAGCAAGGCTCTGGAAGAACTACGTGCAGGTAGAAAGAATTCATGCTTTAATAGTTGTTTTTAACTCATTTGTTGTAATATTAATAATACTTAATTGGTCTTCTTAAGTGAAGATTGACGGAAGGATGAGCTAAACTTGACAATAACTGAATATATGAATATTGAGGGCTTCACATATGCAAAATTTGAAGAGGAAAAGTTATACAAAGCATCATTTCTGAAGAACAAGGGCATGTCTTTTCTAATTTTATTTATAAATCTAAATATCTCTATATATGTAAATTTATAACATATATAAGTGAAATGTATACTTTTCTTTCTGATTTTGAGTGCATCTAAGTGGTCTCTTATTACCAATGCTGAAGTTGCAACATTTGTACATATATTTTAAATTTAGAAAATCAATTATTTTATTTTTTTAATACATATCAGTTAAGTTTGTTAGTGATGCACCAATGTTCAAGCATCCATTCTTTAAATTCTTGAGAAAAGGAAAACTAATTTCTTTGTTAACATTGTCAAAATACTAAGAATAAATGCTTACATGTGTTGTCGTGAACAGTTAAAGGAGGTTAGAGGAGGTCTCGTGGTTTGCGGATGGAGATTATTCGATTAAGAACGAGTTTAATCCGACAACTATGTATGGATCTGGTTAGTTAGTTTGTGTACCTAATTTTAATCCTCTTTTGAGGTATTTTGATTAATGAGAGTTTTGCACTGTTATTTTGTTATTTTGCAGACATATTGTTTGGATCGACAACAACTACTAGGCAGATTTATTATGTTGCAGCTCAACATGTTGTTAATGGATCCATGGAAGAAATTAATGGTAATTATTATTTTTTTATGTGTGTTTTTTGCAATCAGTTCAAATGAAATATTCTATTATTAGTTTATATTTCTGGTTTTTGTCTTTCGTTTCTTTTATTGCGGTGTGTATTTTGTTATTTAGGGTTTGTTTGATTAAGTTTAGCTAATTTAAGCATGTTATAATGTATATTTGCTGCTTTATATTTTCATGTATAAAATTTGTTTATAAACAATTTGTTTGTCATTAACTATTAGGCAGTTTATAAACAATATGAATGCGAAGTTGCGTACACTATTGGTTACAAAGTTGTGCTCAAATCACTCATAAAGTCATAAGCTCTAAAGGATAGTTTTTGTTTAATGTTAAAGATCTTTCTTGAATTATAATGGCATTGATTAGACATGTAAACGAACTAAACAAACACAAATTGTGTCATGTTCGTGTTCAGTCATTTAACCTCTAACCGAGCATGGACATATAATCTAGCAGAATTTTGTACTCATGTACGTTTATTAAAAAACGTGTTTATTCATGTTTATTCGTTTAAAACCTAAACGAACAGTTCTCGAGTGTCAATGAACACAAACAATGTTAGACGAACATAATAGAACAAATATATAAAAGGTGAATTCTGCACTAAATCGTTGTGAAGATCCATTTTCTTTGGTATTTCTTTGGTATATTTATGTTCAAAGACAGATAAAGAAGAGCACACGATCTGTCAAACTTCATTTACAGTGACGCAATTAGCATGCCAAAGATACAGGTGAGTATTTGTTTAAAAATTTTGTTTAGTATATCTTAATTTCCATTTACACACGCATTGATAGTCTTTTACGGTATCTTTATGTCTTTGTTATGCTAAATGCTACAAATAAATGTTGAAATGTATACAAATTTTGATACAAGTTGTGTTTATTGTTTTTGTTTTTCCATTTGCAGTTTGATATAGCATATGGCATGATTGAAGAATTGGAGAATTTTAATTTACTTTGTACTGCTAACATGTACAATGATATAATGGGTGATTACTCTCAACAGGTAATTTCCATTCATGCATATTATACATGTCTCATTAGCTGTGGGGAAAGCGAACCGTTCAGTAAAAGGTCAAAATGGTGCTAGCCAAAAATAAGTGATTTTTATGTGTAGGTCAACGCGAGTCAGGCCGGTTGAACAACCCGGCACCTCTTTCTCTGTACTTCATATTCTGTTTTTGAATTTTGCAAATTAATTCTTGTATTAAGTATTACTGATCTAAAAAACTATATTATTATGATTTAAGATAGTCAGATTAACATGTCAAAATGAGCAACTTTTGTGCGGTCAAAATTGGTCGATGGGTCGATTCAATCCACCGCCACATCCTGTGTCTGAAGTCTTTTTTTAATAAGTGATGCGTTAAAGATCGCCAGCAAACTACATTGTAAAATAATACTACAGCCTTTTTTTTAATAAATGATTTGGAACGATGTTAGACATCTTTTTAACCGTGTAAACCACTGGACCCATTTGTAGATGTAGTGATCACAAACTTTTAGTATAAACTTTTTGATGTTTCATATAATCAGAGGATTATATGACTCCACAAGTGTAATATGAAACCGAACCGTTTGGTTCCGGTTTAGGCTACCGAGCCTTTGACATAAGATGCATAATACATAAAATACATAAAAATTGTTTTTCGAAAGATTTGCAGTGTGCAAAACAACACAGGTCATGCCCATAATACTAGCTTTAAAACAATTTAGGCATCAAAATACATAACATCAATTAAGTTCATAAACAAGGTTGTACAAAACTAAACATTATTCTAACTAAACCTGATATAGTTGCAAATTGTTGAGAATATGTATATATGAAATATGTAAAAACTAAACATACTTATGGTCCGGTTCTATTTAATTATTTATACAACCGTTTTTGGTTTAAACCGTAAACAAAATTGTTCAATACAGTTTGGAGTTTTGAAACCTACTGACCGAAAGTTAAAGAAAATAACCAACCGCGGAACCAAATCGATAGATGGTTTGGACGGTTTCATGGCTTGAAACCAACTATGAACACCCCTCTTGAATAACAGTATAATACCATTCAATAACATATTTATTTATTGTGGGAAATCCTTTAAACTTATCTACACCACCCAATGCATATGGTACAAGTTAACTAAGCGCATCAATGATAATCCCTACTGCTAGAATAGAAAAAGGATAAACAACATTATCATAATTATATTAATTAGTCTTTGTATTTCGTTAATTTTGCAGGTTAGCTTGCATGTTGTCCAAGTGATTTTATGGATAAATGAAAGGGGAGAACTGAGAAGAACTTTTGTTTACCAATAGCAAGGTGTGGTCCTTTTTACAGTAATTTTCCATTTTTTTTAGTTTTCAGTCTTGTAGCTACACAATTAAGAAAAATGTCATTATATCTATTCGGCTGATTAATCCGGTGTGTTCGTATATACAAGCTTAGGTAACTAAAAAAAGACATGGGATCTATGATTTCATCCGATGATTCTTTGTTCCCAACTTGCAACTCAAAAAGGTACCATTAGTCATTTAAAGTGTTAGGCTGATGTGTATTTTTGTTTTAAATGATGCTTTTATATTTGACGAGAGATGCGAAGCGTTCACTAAGGTGAAAATATCTAATTATTAATTTGTTTTAAGACTCAGGTTTTATTTATTTATTTAATTTTTTTATATTAGGAAAAATAGTCAACTATATAGAAAAATATAGGGTTTCTAATTTTAAAATAGATTATATTTATTAATGTGTTTTAAAAAAATATTTTTTTCGTATGTCTGCATTAACCATGAAAAGAAGTTTGCATTTGTAGAGATGAGAACGGTTGAAGAAGCAAGTAATGCCATGGCATTAGACGGGATCATTTTAGAGGGTGCGAACAATTTCCATTGAACCTTTTTCATCCACTTGCTTATGCAAACACGCTATTTCCTCAATTGATATTTTTGCTTTTTATCATGGAGCGTCTGTTAGAGTCAGAAGACCTTGACCTAAAATTCAATTGAATGAATGTGAAATATATTATAATTCTAATGTCAATAAATATTTAAAATTTCAACATGTCATTATTTTCATAAAAATTTTAATAGTGTTTCAAATTTCAAAATCTTAATATAATATGTGTTTCCTCTTTTGATATATGATTTCTTTTGAACTTTAAAAACGTGTAGAAAAGTATTTTTGACCTTACCTAAATATATTTTGCAACTTTTCATTTCAAGCCATAAAACATTATTCATAGTATAAGAACAAGTTAACAATTTCAAATTGTTTCACAATTTAGTTATATATGTATATCTAATCAAGAAGAATCAATTTTGTGCTTTTTTTTTCTTATACTCTAAAATAAATTTTTTGTGATCATAAACCTGAGAACATCTTTTTTATGCAATGCTTTTGGAGGCTTGGGTTAAAATGAGTCGTTTTTTTAGTATTATAGGAGGTTTGGGTTAGAATGACCATTTGTAGTATAACTTGAAGCGGGCTAGGAATAAGAAATATATAACTTGCAATTTGCTGCTACCTATAATTTATTTTATTTCTTTTGAATATAAGTTGAAGTTGTATAAGAATAAAGTTTAATATGTGCTATATAATTTTTAATATATGCTATAAGAACAAAAATAATATAGCTTGGAATTTGCTCTTCCTTTGATAATATTTAAACCTGTTTCCTCTCCAAATTAACAAGTTTATTATAAAAAGGGTCATAATCTTAAATTTATTACTTATCTGAACTTTGATTCATAGATATTTGAGATTTTCATGTTACCTATTTGCTTTGTTAATTAAGTTTGTTAGCTTTTCGTTGTATTATACTTAAAAATCTAATTTTAAGAATCTAAGAATTAAGGTGTACTCCGTCTATCAAGATTCTTTCCCCTCTTTATATGAGAAATAGAGCAAATAAATTGTCATGAGATATGTCTTTTTTTTATTTGGCAATTTAAGTTTTTTTATTATTTTTATCTAACAATACCTTTTAACTATAAATCATTCAGTAACTAAATGCATAAAAAATATTATCTGCAGGTTTTGAAGTCAGGTATAAAAACACAGGTAATCTATGAGGGAAAGCTTTTGTAAAGGCATATGGTAGGTTTAATTCCGTTACTAATTTTTTTTTTTAAATTAATGAATTTGGGTGTTTATTTGTCACATCAAGATTATGTTATTGTTATTTATATTATCCTGATTAAATAAAGATGACGTTGAATCTTGATATTAGGAATAAGTCAATTGCTAAATTTGTATTGAATCACGGGTTTTTGAAAGACGCTCTTTTTTAAGTCTCTTTTTATTAATGTGAATTGTCAAGTTTGTAAACTTTTATTGGAAAACATTATGATCACTTCCAATGCCAATTTAGCGTTGTTTCATTTGTTCACACTAGAAGTTGACTCTCATTTGAACATTTTGTAACATTTTAAAACATAACTTTATGCATTTATTATTTATCTTAACTGTGTTTACATATTTAAGTTATTTGGTTATATGTTATTTTGATTTTAAATTTTCATAGATTATATTTATTAATACTAATGTGTTAAAATATTTTTTTTCAATTCGTGTGTAAAATTGAAAACAGGTTCTGACACGTGTCACCCTCACATTCATTTAGGATGAGTTATTTGGTTAAAGAATGTTTTATTGGGATTCAAAGTTTTATTAATTATTATATTGTTGATTGTTTTTCTTTTGTTTTTCATAATGTAGTGTAATATCTTTTTTTTTTCAATTTTGATATTATTTTGTATCATGTCTATAATTAGTAATTCAAAATTTAATGACATTTTTGTTAAAAATTTTGCCCAATTTTTTTTAGTTTTTCATAAACACTCGATTTTGTCTTTGATAATCTTATATAAAAAATAAGTTATTTCTAAACTTTATAGGAAATTTAAAATTAAGCACATAAATAACATAAGTTAACTTACTATGTTTACTTTATCACCTTCATATTTAAAGTTAAATATTTTTCAAGTCGTTAACCATACTAATTATGATGTAATTTTGTAAATGATAATATCTTTGAAACTTTTTTGTTACCTGATTCAAAGGTCAAAATGGATTATATGCGACAAATCTTTAAATACAAACATCATATGCTCTATAACAAGGTGTTTAGAAATTAGTAAATGGAAGTTATAACCAATTTTTACTTAACACTATATTTTTAATTGAATTTTATGGTTATATGTGAAATTTATTTTTATAAATTTTACACATTTTATTATATATTGTTATTAATATGTTTAAGAAAAGACATTTGTCAACCCGTATAGCGTACGGGCATATAAGCTAGTAACATACATATATGTAGATTTAGGTGTTTTTTGTTTTTAAAGATAAAAACTGTCTATAATCTGATTTCGTGTCTACAACTGAAGATGTGGTCTGAAAGTCTGCAATATGAAAATATGATAGTGCTTGTTTTATAAACTGGATATCGTCTGCATAAGCTGAAAATTAGTTACATACCATACATATCACAGTAGATAGAAGTCATTTAACGTCTGTACACTGCTAAAATAATTGGTGATGGTGTACGAAGTATGGAGGTGGGTGGTGGTGGACAATTAGTGGAAGACGATTGTGGTAGGCGGTGGACGGTGGTGGTGATGGACGGTTGTGGTGGGTGGTGGACGGTGGTAGTGGTGATGGCCGACGTTGGGTGGTGGCGGTGATGGACGGTGGTGGTAGGTGGTGGACTATGGTGGTGGCAGACGGTGGGTGGTTGTGGTGATGGACGGTGGTGGTGAGTGGTGGTGGCGGCGGCGGACGGTGGGTGGTGGTGGTGGAAGGTGGTGGTGGGTGGTGGGTGGCGGCGGACAGTGGTTGTGGGTGGTGGTCGTGGACGGTGGTTGTGGCCGATGGTGGGTGGGTGGTGGTGATGAACGGTGGTGGTGGTAGGTGGTTGACGGTGGTGGCGGCAGACGATGGTGGTGGTGGCGGACGGTGGGTGGTGGTGGTGGTGGCGCATAGTGGGTGGTGGTATATTTTTATTATTTCGTCGCCTGAGCTACCACCACCGTTGTCATTTGAGTTTTTTTTTAATATATTTTGGGTTAGGTATATTTTTATTATTTCTATTTCATTCCTACAATTTTTTTTGGATACCGAACAACAAAGTAATTATTGATTTCAATTTCATAGGTAATGATCCATTTCATTCCTTCTCTCATTCCATTCCCTCTTCATTTCATTACTTCCAACCAAACATACACTATATTCTATAAACACAAGTTCAGTCCTTATAATAAGCAATTGACTTACTCAACTTTTTGGTTAAGTAAAGTCTAAGAATTAATCTATCGACATGATTAAGTTATATGTGTGATATTTATGATAATAAATTGGAAAGTTGAGCCAATTTGAGTCAACGAGAAAACGTATGGTCCTCTTGCAAGATCTAATCGCATAACATGATACGTACACGAGACGATTACGTTAACAATACTTTATTGATATACATTGTTGTTCATACATTACATAAGTTAAGCCTATAGAGAATTCGACATGATAACGTTACACGGAGAATAAATTGGCATAGATATCTACGTATATTCATTAGGAAATGCCTATTTATAAGCTACCCTCATTCGTTAATCATCACGAATGAATGAGGTCTCTCATTCGTCAGACACACCTAACGAATAAGGTTTCCCGTAGAGAATGACCTCCCATTCGTTAAACATCCTCAACGAATGGACATTACATTAACGAATGAGCCTTCATTTGCTAAATCCCTTAGTGAATGAGCTTAATCTATAATGAATGGACCTCATTCGCTACATTAAACATAAAGACTAAACTACCCTTAACTTATTCGATCAGTTATGGACAACAAATCATACACTGACAGTCAAGCATACCATCTCAAGTTTAATTTGAAGCCTAGCCAATTCAGTTTGGAATGAAGTTCGAGTCCAGTTCGAGCTAGCCCTGGTTTGGATTATATTAGCTCGTTAACAACCTTTAACTATTGTTCACCGCTGCATCGCGCGGGCACTCTACTAGTTAATATATATATATATATATATATATAATTGTTTTATTTAGAAAACTGAAAAAAAGATCCAAAGTAAATGAAAAAAGATGATGGGGTTTGTTGGTTAAGGCGTAAAAGTAAAAGTTAAGAAGGGCGCTAATAAGCCGCTCAACATTCTCTCTCTCTCTCTCTCTCTCTCTATATATATATATATATATATAATACAAGTGAGGAAGCACCTTAACCTAACTTGGTTTCCAATCGTATTTATTGATTTTGACTTAACATTCGTACAATACAATACAAATCACCATCCTTTTGGATTTGGATTCTTCTAGGTAGGGTTTTTATTCACCCCATCGGCATCGGCAAGGCAATGGAAGTTGAAATCCCCACCGATGATTCAATCGTAAACAACAACAACACCACCACCACCGCTAAACATTTAGATCAGGTATTTCTTTTACTTTTATTATTTACATCATCATCATCCTCATCCTCATCCTTGTTGTTGTATGCTTTCATTAATCCACAAACTGTCACAATTCTATCAATCTTCATCTCAGCCCTAATTTTATTATTATTCTTATGCTTTTCTTTTTTTAAAGATACTGTGATCGGATTACTACTGATATATAATTTGAATGCAATTTTATTTGATTTTGTTAGGCCTTTACTTCCTCTGAAACTGTGTTTATTTAATATTCTGTTTTTAAGCAGAATAATGGCTGATATTTTAATAGTTTCTGTTTTCCCTAAATTACGTTTCAACTCCGAGTGATGTTTCTGGTCTTCAATTTTCTCTGTTGAAATTAACAAAGTATTTCTGCTTGCAGGATGTCGTCAAGCCTACTAATGAAGGCCACTCATCTGGATCTCTGAACTCAGATATGTCATGCCATGATGAAGACGAAGACGAAGATGATTATGATGACGGCGATGATGGTGACATGGTTGAATACGAAGACGATGATGATGATGACTGTGATTATTACATGTTTGAAAACTCTAAAGAAGACGACGAAGCACATTATTCCAACATGCAAGCCCAGTTTGATAACGTTGATCTACCTCCTGGTGTTGAAGCATCTTTTTCCTGGCTGAATGATCCCGCACCTGTCACTGCTAGTACCAAACTCATTGATCCTCCCGCCGAACACCATAATCATCAAATTCCATACACACCCACCGACATTGCATCTACCAGTTCAAACATAGCATCAACTTCTGCAGGTAAAAATCAAGATGAAGTCAAGAAAAAGTTTGAAGGCTTCAAGTCATTTGATATTGTTGATGATTTCTCCGATCATCACTTCAATAATGCTGGTTTTCAAGGGCAACAGGTAACTTTTGGGAACATTAACTCAATATAGACCATAATGTTTTGTTAATAACTAACTATATATTTGTTGGTTGAAATGTTTCTTGTTGTAGCCTCCTAGGTCCTGGACAAGGAAAATTCAAGATGAGTGGAAAATACTTGAAAAGGACTTACCAGGTGAGTAGAATTCTACTGTAAACTTATTTACCTTTTGTTCTTTTTAATCACAAAATAAATTAGAATCTTGTGACCAAAATCAATGCTACAAATGCGTGCTAACAATAACTTTTGAGTGAAACTTGACTGAAAACAGAAGTATAGCGGTTATATATGTTTGGTTTGATGAATGCATTAGTTTTGATCAGTTTCATATATTCTGATTATTATCATTATTACAATAATATTCTTTTTGTAATTTGCGGATAGTTGTTTCTCAAATGTGTGAAAAATGCAAGAAAACTGAGTTTTCATGTCAACCGAACTTGAACCTGTCGCCTGTTTCAACCTCATCGCATATTAACCTAGTTTTTAAGTCTTTTGAAATTTTGTTGAAGTATATTTAAAATTATACCTTTGATTCTAAATTTTGTAATTGTGACACGAAAGTCATTTCTGATTTCAGACATCTTTTCTAATTTTGACTTGAAATTGAGTTAAAATCATAAAAGTTTTTTAATGTGTTGATAATAATAATAATAATAATAATAATAATAATAATAATAATAATAATAATAATAATACTTTCGTGTTTCTTCAACAGATACTATATTTGTGAGGGTATACGAATCAAGGATGGATCTTTTGAGAGCTGTGATTGTGGGACCCGCAGGTACGCCGTATCATGATGGTCTTTTCGTGTTTGATGTTCACTTTCCTCCTAACTACCCAGACATCCCCCCGGTAATATACACCACCCATAAACAATTCTCTGTTTTTATTAACATTATTCGGGTCAAAATTCTTTAACTTTGTATCAAATAACTCTCTCATCTTTTGGGTTTCAGATGGTTTACTATTATTCTGGTGGGCTCCGTTTAAATCCGAACTTGTACGATGACGGGAAAGTTTGCCTTAGCCTTCTGAACACTTGGACGGGTCATGGGAGTGAGAAATGGATGCCAAATAACTCAACTATGCTTCAAGTTTTGGTGTCGATTCAAGCCCTGATTTTGAATGATAAGCCGTTCTTTAACGAACCGGGTTATGATAATATGTATCCTGGTACTGTTGGTGACAAGAAATCCAAGAGTTATAATGAAGATATCTTTATTTTGTCATTGAAAACAATGATATATACACTTAGGAGACCCCCAAAGGTATCTCTTAACATCTATTTAGTTAAGCGATATATGTTTACAACGTGTGTTTTACGGGCCGATTCAGCTCGTTTTGACTAAAGTTCTGGGCTGAGTTGTTAAATACGGTTTTCGGAAACGAAATTCCAAACCGCACATGTTCGATGGGTTGGATGGGTCAGCTAGTTTTACCGGTTTGATGGTTTGAAGCGGCTTTCTTTTTCAAAATCATTAGTTTGTGTAAAATTTAAAATGTATAACATTTTTCATAGTTATAGTACAGAAACATAAGTGCACATTTTAAACTCCCTAGTTTTTGCATTAAAATTTGAGAAAAGATAAAGATGGTTCATAATTATAATACAGATACATAAATGCATATTTTAAAATCCTCAGTTTTGCGTTAAAATTCTTATAAAAGATAAAGATGGTTCATGAATATGGTGTAAAACTCGAGATTGGTTCGCTAAAAGCTCGAATCGAACTGAGATTAAACAAGCTCGATCACAAGCTGGCTCGTCAGTTCAAACGAGCCTACTATTTATATATAATATACATAAAGTTATGTTAAAGGTAACTAAATAATGTATATCGTGTTAGATATAAAATTATAATTAAAATATATTTAAAAATGATTAAACTACATAAAGTAATTACTTAATACTAAACGGGCTGAGTTCGAGCTTGAAATACTACTCACGAGCCTAGCTTAAGCTTTAGAAATCGAGGCCAAAACTATCCAAGTTCAGGCTCTCGTAAGTTAAACGAGCCAAACTCGGGCTTGGTTTGGCATGTTTACATCCCTAATTATAATACAGATACATGGCTACAAATCCAAAAAAAAATAATAATAAATATATAATATTTAGAATTTATAAAAGGTTAAATGGCTGGTGCCAAGTTTCCAACAGGAAAGAACTGCGCAAACCGAACCACTTATATCTCAAACAGGATGACTTGCTTTGGTTTGGTCGGTTTTTGAATACCCCTTAACGCATTAAAACATAAAAAATTAAACTAAATTAACATTGTTTAATTGCAGTATTTTGAGGAACTTGTTGTGGGGCATTTCTGCAGCCGTGCACATGTGATTCTATCAGCATGCAGGGCTTATATGGACGGTGTTGAAGTAGGTTCGACAATTGATGGTTCGCACCTTGTTGACAAAAGTGGGTCAAAGCCGTTTAAGGCTGCTGTGGGTAGAATGATCAATGGTCTGGTTGCAAACTTTAGTAGATCCGGTGCAACCGACTGTGACCAGTATCGCGTTGAAAACTAGTGTCTCTAGTTGCTGCAAGTCGGATGGGTACTCCTAATCTAGGTGCACAAAATGTAAAGATTTGTTAGACAATGAATAACGGATTCTCGGACTTAGGTTTTGTTTGGTTTTAATTTTGTGACGATGAGTGAATGATAATATCAAGAGACTTTTTGTTGATAATTCGTTTTAATCAACAAATATATTATTAATGATAATAATAATTTAGGACAAGGTGCATCCCTGGTTTTGATAATTGGGTTGAATTGAAAAACGAGTGAATCATTCAAACTGAAGCAAGTATGACTGACAAGGTATCGATATGACTTTTGTTATTAGGGGCCGGGGCAGGGTATTGATTTGAACACGCATAATCCAAACTTATTAGCCTGAATACCAAACCCGATCAACACTCCTAGGTTAGACCAAAAAGTTGAAACTAAGTATCTGCCATAATGCCATGCAGCCGAACTTTTCATAAAGCTCGAGTTACAGGCTGAACTGTACCATGAAAACGTAAACGACAACATCTAGAAATCAAACTACAAATAAAGAGGTGCAAACCCATCATATCATGCTATAACAACTACTCAGTTGAATAATAACCAAAGTTTCAAGACATCAGGTTGTTATATCAATAAAACTGCACACAATTATAAACCTATATTCTTCAAGACTACTCTTTTCACCAAGTTTAATAAATCAAACACCAGTATCAACAAAAGACGACCCACTCGCTACCTTTTTATCTACTTCATTCATGCTGATCCTGCAAAACATGACACAACATTCAGCCAATTAATATCACCACCATTTTATTATAATACTACAATATTACTTAAACAATATAAATTTTAGTAAAACATTTATAAAATGTGTATATCTTGGGCAGGTCAACCCATTTTAACCCGTATTACATGTCGCAGCCCAAACCTTATTTAACCCGTTATTAGCCAAACCGACCCCGTCTAGTTACATATATAAATAATATGTATCAAACAAGTTTTTGCTTCCTTACCAAAGAAACCAAAACACAGCAGCACTTGTAAATCTGGTCCTTTACAATATGTATTCCAACATCATATACCCACCTGCAATAAACAAATTAAAATATTACATTAACAATATAAGTTTCATAATTTAATTTAATTAGTTACATGTACTATAAATATAATGTGGTATTAAACAAGTATTTGCTTCCTCACCAAATAAACTAAAACAGTGCAGCACTTGTAAATCTAACACTTCACATAGTCTATATAATCCGACATCATATACCTACAATAAACAATTAGATCATTACATCACAATATAAGCTTTACAAGTTTATTTAAAATACTAAAAGTGTAGCAATATTTACCTCAATACTGCTTGTCAACTTTAGACTTCTTTCCAGAAAGGATCTTAAATATCTGCAAGCCCCGACTAAACGCGTCATTAAACAAAATCCGTGTTTGCAACGACTGAAAACCCGGCATCCATGACAAAAACGCCACCGGCGCCATTATAATACTTCAAACATGATGTCATAAAGTCGGGCCACCGATACAACCGTACCCCAAATCCAAGTATTCTTTCAAAACAGGCCTAAACACTTGTGCAATCAATAAAAACCCCCAACCCGTCGGAATAAACGCAAGCAAGCTCGTGAACAAATCAACAAACTCGAATTGTGTAAACTGAACCAACGCTGCGATAATAACTAATCCAAGAATGATAACGAGAAACTGAACCAACCGATAGTATATGTGATCTCTAGCAGCAAAATTGTCGCGCACATATGCAATAATAGGCGCCCTGCTTGCGGTGCATGCATATAATGTATATATGTGTGAACCCTCAGGTGGGCAAAAGTGAAATTGCACTAATTTTGACGTTATTTTACTAATCTCGTGAAAATAACGTTAAAAGTGGCGGAAGGTTAATCAGGCATCATGTGGTGGTGTGATAGCTGAAAGACAAGGGTACATGCACCAATCGGTCGGTGTCCCGATGGTTGAGTGTTATGTGTCTTATGTCCAAGGCTTGATGCAAAACTACTATCGAGCCGGGGGTCTCACCGGAAGCAGCCTCTCTATCCCTATGGGGTAGAGGTAAGGTTGTCTACATCTTACCCTCCTCAGACCCTACCATAGCTTTGCTATTGGTGGGATATACTGAGTACGATGATGATGATGATGGCATATGCAATAATAGAATAAATCACAAGCGCGACAATTATGTATATCCAAGAAAGCAAGTAAACCGCAATGCTATTACTACCGGCTGCAATACCTGGTAAACGATCCCGTATTGGAAAAAGAAAAACCGTAAATCCAAAATTATTTCAAATAATTTCCCGAAGAACCCGGTTGTTCTTAAATGATCCTGTTCTTCATACCACCATGCTTCCCAACTTTCCTCCGGTCTTGCAAAAAACGCCACCCGAGAACCATATCCATTCCATGAAATCATCAAAATCGTACACGGTTTTCAACCAATCGAACCCGGATGGATTGAAAATAAACGGGCCCATGATCCACGAAAACACGAGAAACCAACTTGAAATGGTTAATGCAATGTAAGTAAAAGTTCCTTTTGCAACCGGGCTGTAACCCGCGTAAATCGTGAGTATTAACCCGAGCTCGATGGCTTTAACAAAATGTGACTACGCGTAAAGTTGGTAATTATCAGCAAACTTTTTATGCTCTACTACGAACCCTCGGCTCGTGGCGCGGTATTTTGCCCCATCGTGAAGAATCGTGCGACCGAAGTAGTGGGCCCAATGAGAACGTAAAGAAAACGGACGATAACTGTAGCTGCATTGTCATGAAATCCTAAATGGCTTTTAGAAACCCAAGCTCGAGTGAGTTTTCGACTATCATCGGTAATGCAGTAAAAAGCCCAAGTTGGACAACGAACTGTTGGTTTAGAATCGTGCCCAATGCTCGGTTTGTGTTAGCGTTATCTGCAACCGAGCTCTCCACCCCGCTTAACGCGAGATACAATCGGCCCCATAGAAACATGTAAACGGTTAGTGAAATCATCAACGTGTTGAAAGAGAACCCGACTGTCGTGTGGTAAAACGAAAGCATTCGGAAGAAATCAAGCCGGTGACCTAAACGATAAACGTCTCGGCTCAAAATTTGCTCACCGTTTGCGCTTGCAACTTTCGCTTCAAACATTGAAACTTGATTTAACCCAACATCTCGTCCTTTCCCGACTTGAATATACTCATGGTGGGTCACGCTACCCGCCTCGTAAAGTGCAGTTAAAATCCGCGAATATGTCTTCACTTAAGTTGATTAACCTTGAGGCTTTACTAATCCCGCCACGTGTCAAGAACCAGAACCTGTCAAACACATCTGGATGACCGTAATGCAACAGGATCTTTAACGGGTTCGCTAAAACCCGTTGACCAAGTGTCACAAAACTTGTTTCTTGGGCTGACATGAACCAAGCGAGTGAAGAAACCGAGCCCGTGAAGATATTTTCTCGAACACCTAAAATAGTCGGCTTACGAATACCATAATGGCTACGGAATTCCTCCAACAGGTTCCTCATTTTAAGTGCTTCCTCAAAATAATTATCTTGATTCATATCGATTGTTTGGACCGCCTCACCACGAGTAAAAATCATGGCATGGTTTTGATTCTCGGGTTTTCCCTCCCCGAGATTTAACGGGCCGGGCAATTTGACCCGATAAATCTCCACTTCTTTTTCCAATTCTTGATCATACTTCACAAGAACCGAGTAATATTCCGACACACCATTGCCTACTGCCACCCTCATCAACATACGCGACACGAAGAGCCTCGTTGTTTTTCATTAAATACAAAATCTCATCCGCGTGTGGGTTCTTTTACGCCTTTTGAGCCCCGTAAATCTGACATGCGACCACATACGTATACTTCATCAAAGTGGTCCCGTATTCGTGACCTTTAAACAAAGCACTAACAGTACTGTCGGCCCGACTTATCCCTCGGGCCGCCACGGCACCAACACTATCACCGCTACTGCCATGTACCATAGGCACGAGTTCAACCGACCTTTCATGAATGTCCACCTCAGAAGCCGAATCAAGAAACACGAGCATTTTCAAAGCTCGATAATAATACATACTTCCCCTAACCGTACGGGCCAATGTTTGACCTCTGTATGAAGCCGAAAGCCGAAATTTGACCGTCCATAAATCACAATCTGACTTCATTCCTTCACGTTTCACCCGTTCCAAAAAGTTTTTCAACTCGTCCGCATAAATCGTTT